>NC_051274.1:35184238-35246738 GCF_015220745.1 Sebastes umbrosus | reverse complement strand
TTTAGTCTTCCTCTTTGGTAATAACACATGTTCTAATCTTTAACAATATTTGGTTCAGACCCTCCTGCAGACTTTTTCCAGATGGGCATATGGTCACACAACCTGGCAACCCAAAAGTTGTTCTTATTAATAGCTAAAAATGACACATTATTACAGTCACAGCTTGTGATCGTGACGTGTACAACAGGATGGAGGGCATTGTGAAATATCTTAAACAGAGACATTATTAACACTTCAGATGCTGTTACAGTCACAGGAAGTGAACCATGGTGTCAGAGGCCTGAAAGAAACACAATCTCTCACTTATTTCCTCTTTTAAACGCTGAGTAACATCCTCACACCTCTTGAGTGATATATGTTCAAAGAATTCAAACATCACCGACTCAAAGCAGGAAACACCTTAAACTAACTTTTATATTCACCATGTGCTTTGATCTCTTTCTGAGAAAATACATATCATTACTCTAATATGCACAGTATGTATGTACTGTATGTATGTATTGTGTATGTATGTATGTGTGACCTGTAGGTCAGAGCAGTCTACCACCAGGCTAAAACTGGGTATTTAAGTTGTGTTTCACATGTGAAACTAAAAAAACTGAATGATAGCTGCCACATGGTGTTATTATGGAGATGTAATAAATAGTTCTTACCATGGAAGCTTTATTCCATGCTCTAATGCTCACACGCCCCTCAGTGTGTTTTTATAGGACTAATCCAACAGTAAACCTTCATTTCTAAACAGAGCTTATCCCTGAGCAGCCTCCATATCTCTCCTCGTATTTACTCACTCCACCAATGTCAAACTACAGCTGCTGGTAGTTTCCATCCAGGCTGCACTAAGCTCTTCGAATAAGTCACAAACAAAACGGAAAGGAAATTATGTTTTTAAAGGTGCAGTCAGTGAGTAGGATTTGGTGACATTTAGTGGTGTGGTTGCAGATTGCAACCGACTGAGTACCCCTCCGCTCACTCCTCCCTTTCCAAGACGGCGGCAACGTGAGTCACTGAGTGTTAAAGCCGCGGTAACGCCGTTTGCCTCGCTCAGAGGCCCTTCTTACCCATAATAACACAACTTTAGGAGAGATAGAAGTCAGACGGCGGCTCACTGTACCGCAGTTTTACACTCTGAGGCTCACGTCACTGCAGTTTCACCAGCGTGTCGGAGAACTACGGAGAACTACGGGGAACTACGGAGGCCTTCAGGTAACGTAAAAACATGAGATTTTGAGAATAAAGTCATAATATTACGAGAATAAAGTCTTAGGTTTACGAGAAAAAAGCCGTAATATGAGAATAAAGTCACAAGTTTAAGAGAAAAAAGTCGTAGTATAGTAGTCATAATATTATAAAGTAGTAATTTTACGTGTTATTTTCTTTTTTTCTCGTAAAGTTATGACTTTATTCTCGTACTATTCTGACTTTATTGTGTAAATCTCAGATGTTTTTTCCCTCAATGTGGTCCTAATACTCTGTAGTACATTGTCTCTTTGGCCCTCACTGCATTAGAATTATATACTATATACTTAGACTATAAACTGTGTTACCTTCATCACAATGATCACATGTGTTGCGGCACCAGACAGATTTTTTTAAAAAAAAAAAATTTCGCTTAAAATGTCTCTTTGATAGTAAAGGTCGCTGACCCCTGGTCTAGGCTATTAGACTAAAAAACATCAACATTAAATACAGAGCACAGCTGGGTTTGGCCCGGTCTGGCCCGGTCTGGCCCGGTTATTCCTCAACAGAGTCACACACAAAATCATTACCACTACTACTACTACTAATAATAATAATAAATTATTATTATTATTATATAAATTGTCAATATTTGTGTTTTAAATATGGAATGCACCCAGTAATATGTGTAATTTGATTGTAAAGTGATTATATTTTGTATTAATAATCTGAATCTGTAAAGTAACTAAAGTTGTCAGATAAATGTAGTGGAGTAAATAGTCTAATATTTCTGAGATGTAGCTGAGTAGAGGTAGAAAGTAGCAGAACATGGAAATAACTTTACTCAGTAAACTCTACTTAGTTACATTCTGAGTATTGAGTACATGTTATACTGTTGTGTTTTTTAAAAGCATTCTTTACTCTTCCTGTTGGAATAAAATGATTGTTGATTATTTAACTGAAAGTAGTAATGTGTTTTTGATACCTTCACTTGTTTTGCATTAAATCACACAGGGATGTTTGATGAAACTGACTGGATGTGGCATCACAGCTCCACCTAGAAACACTTCCACCAGACGCCACTGAGTAGCAGTAATGAGTTAAAGCAGCTATTCTCAACCACTGGGCCGGGGCCCACCGGTGGGCCTCAGAGAGCCACCTAGTGGGCCGCGAAGGTGCTGCCAAATGGTTAGATTAACCAGCTAGTCTGTATTTCAGAGGTTATAGCTGGCTCACTGTTAAAGCTAGAGTGAAGATACTGACATCAAATGAAACTAGAAAAACCTGATGAATCCATCGGTACCAACCATGTCATGCTAGCTTGTCGGGAATGAGGTTAAATAACGCTCCAAAATTATGCTAAATTTTGGTGAGGAAAAAAACTGCCTTGGCCATTTTGAAAGAGGTCCCTTGACCTCTGACCTCCAGATATGTGAATGTAAATAGGTTCTATGGGTACCCACGAGTCTCCCCTTTACAGACATGTGTGTCACAGATGCAGTGACACAAAATCAAGCAATTTTTGAAACCAGTAAAAGTGTGTGGTGAAGAATTATGACCATGAATACTTTGGATTCATAATGGCAGGCAGTGATGGGTGAGGGTAACGGTACGTGTCCACAGGCTCCGTGCTTTCCACGCTCCCCATTCATTGTCTATGTAAGCAGCCGCACAATGCATTCTGGTAGCGTGGCGTCACGATTCGAGAGACTAAGCGTCACGATGGCCGCTCCTTATTTGCATAAAGTTGAGGTCTAGTCTACTTTATGCAAATCACGGGCGTCCAACGCGACTCGCCGCCTCTCCAAACTCTCGATAAATTTAAAATAAACGTTGTTGATCTTAAATAAAGACAGATTCAGATTATTTCTCAAATGTTTTCAGAAACACATCTCAGTGAACTATTTACGTGAAATAAGAGAAGAAAGTTTCCAAACGAGCCTCCATACTGGTTCCGGTTTGAAAGCTGGGAGCAGCAGCCAACGGCGGGAAAGCGTTCGTCCAATCAGGAGCCGAGTGCCTTGTTTCTAGGGGCAGCACACCAAGCGTCCAATGCTGGGAAGCGTCGCGTCCCCTCGCGATACAAAACGCCCCTGTGGACACGTACCATGAGCTGAATATGTATGTGGGTCATTACACCTGACTCTGGCTTGACACATATTTATAGCCCAGTTTGTCATTTATTTGGGAAGGGAACATTTTTTAACAATAAGAGGTGGGCCTCGAGTTACAAAAGGTTGAGAACCCCTGAGTTACAAAAGGTTGAGAACCCCTGAGTTACAAAAGGTTGAGAACCCCTGAGTTACAAAAGGTTGAGAACCCCTGAGTTAAAGGACATGGTGTTACTCTCTGGTCCTGCAGGGGGCGGTGTGACGCTTAAAGCTGGTTGATCCGCCAGACACTGACAGAAGAAGAAGAAGAAGAGGCGGGACCGTCATCATCATGGCGGGACGGATGAACACGAGGAAGCTCTGCTCCTCTGGAGGGACTCTGTCTGTCCTCTCTGTCCTCTCTGTCCTGCTGCTCTGTCTCCCTCCGGCCTCCGGACAACAGGACACCGGTGAGAGGACGAGATAACACACCGGTTAACGGGAGACAACAGGAGACAGGAGACCGTTACTGAAGCTAGGCTAGGCTAGGCTAACTGTTAGCTCGTGTTGATGAACTGAAACTACAGAAGTTACTCTGTCCTCTGTCCTCTGTCCTCTGAGTCTATCCTCTGTCCTCTGTCCCCTGTCCTCTGTCCTCTGAGTCTATCCTCTGTCCTCTGTCCCCTGTCCTCTGTCCCCTGAGTCTATCCTCTGTCCTCTGAGTCTGTCCTCTGTCCCCTGAGTCTGTCCTCTGTCCCCTGAGTCTGTCCTCTGTCCTCTGAGTCTGTCCTCTGAGTCTGTCTCTGTCTCCTGTCCCCTGAGTCTGTCCTCTGTCCCCTGAGTCTGTCCTCTGAGTCTGTCCTCTGTCCTCTGAGTCTGTCCTCTGTCCCCTGAGTCTGTCCTCTGTCCCCTGAGTCTGTCCTCTGTCCTCTGAGTCTGTCCTCTGTCCCCTGTCCCCTGAGTCTGTCCCCTGTCCCCTGAGTCTGTCCTCTGACTCTGTCCTCTGTCCCCTGAGTCTGTCCTCTGTCCTCTGTCCCCTGTCCTCTGTCCTCTGAGTCTATCCTCTGTCCTCTGTCCCCTGTCCTCTGTCCTCTGAGTCTATCCTCTGTCCTCTGTCCCCTGTCCTCTGTCCCCTGAGTCTATCCTCTGTCCCCTGAGTCTGTCCTCTGTCCCCTGAGTCTGTCCTCTGTCCTCTGAGTCTGTCCTCTGAGTCTGTCTCTGTCTCCTGTCCCCTGAGTCTGTCCTCTGTCCCCTGAGTCTGTCCTCTGAGTCTGTCCTCTGTCCTCTGAGTCTGTCCTCTGTCCCCTGAGTCTGTCCTCTGTCCCCTGAGTCTGTCCTCTGTCCTCTGAGTCTGTCCTCTGTCCCCTGTCCCCTGAGTCTGTCCCCTGTCCCCTGAGTCTGTCCTCTGACTCTGTCCTCTGTCCCCTGAGTCTGTCCTATGTCCTCTGTCCCCTGAGTCTGTCCTCTGTCCTCTGAGTCTGTCTCTGACTCTGTCCTCTGACTCTGCTGGCTGTCCTCTGACTCTATCTCTGTCTCTGAGTCTGTCTCTGCTGGCTGTCCTCTGTCCTCTGTCTCTGAGTCTGTCTCTGCTGGTTGTCCTCTGTCTCTATCTCTGTCCTCTGAGTCTTTCTCTGCTGGTTGTCCTCTGTCCTCTGACTCTGCTGGCTGTCCTCTGACTCTATCTCTGTCTCTGAGTCTGTCTCTGCTGGCTGTCCTCTGTCCTCTGTCTCTGAGTCTGTCTCTGCTGGTTGTCCTCTGTCCTCTGTCTCTATCTCTGTCCTCTGAGTCTGTCTCTGCTGGTTGTCCTCTGTCCTCTGTCTCTATCTCTGTCCTCTGAGTCTGTCTCTGCTGGCTGTCCTCTGTCCTCTGTCTCTGAGTCTGTCTCTGCTGGTTGTCCTCTGTCTCTATCTCTGTCCTCTGAGTCTGTCTCTGTCCTCTGACTCTGCTGGCTGTCCTCTGTCCTCTGTCTCTGAGTCTGTCTCTGCTGGTTGTCCTCTGTCTCTGTCTCTGCTGGCTGTCCTCTGTCTCTGTCTCTGCTGGCTGTCCTCTGAGTCTGTCTCTGTGTAGGAGACACATGGCTGTCCTCTGAGTCTGTCTCTGTGTAGGAGACACATGGCTGTCCTCTGAGTCTGTCTCTGTGTAGGAGACACATGGCTGTCCTCTGAGTCTGTCTCTGTGTAGGAGACACGTTTCATTGAACCTATCATGTATTTAGTTTTTGTAGATTTGATAACTGATGATAAATCATAAAGTCGTCTGCAGCTAACGAGCCTTCAGCTTATTAACATTAATATCAGGCTAAATATTAAACCTGTGAGTCACTAAACAAACCGGTTTTATACGTGCAGCAACTTGTCTTCATTCCAGTCCTCAGCCTGTTATTCAGGAGTGAAGACATTAACACCTGTAGACCAGGACTCAGGGCTCAGCAGCCTTCACTATCAAACTGACATTTAGGCAAAAAATAGATAAATAAATAAATCTGTCTGGAGCATCAACACATGTGATCACTGTGATGAAGGTAACTCAGTTTATAGTCTCAGTATATAGTATATCAGTCTAATGCAGTGAGGGACAAAGAGACAATGGACTACGGAGTATTAGGACCACATTGAGGGAAACAACATCTGAGATTTACACAATAAAGTCAGAATATTACGAAAATAAAGTAATTACTTTACGAGAAAAAAATTAAATAACACGTAAAATGACTACTTTATAATATTCTGACTTTATTCTCAAAATCTCAGATTTATTTTTTTTCCTCAATGTGGCCCTAATACTCCGTCGTACCGTCGTACCATAGACCTACAACAATGATAAATAAAAATTAAAATGTAAACAAAAAACAAAAACAATTCCACAATGTTTTTAAAATCCACAGGGAGCCGCTGGAGAGGAGCTGAAGAGCAGAAGGTTGCTGACCTCTGGTCTAACCCTAACAGCCCTTGTATTCAGGAGTGAAGACTGTAACAGTAACACCTGTATAACAGCCTGTATTTATACCCTGTTGAGCTTTCATGTAGTATTCTGTTGGGACTGTCATAGATGTGATGAATCAACAATGGATCCAGTTAAAAGCTTAATATCAAAGTTGACATGTACTTCTGTGCAGTTAGAAAACATCTAAGTGTTTAACATAGATTTAAAACACTAACCAGTCAGGAACAGTGTTTATCTGGAAGGTCCCTGTTAAACAAACAAGTATGTATATATATATATATATATATATATATATATATATATATATATATATATATATATATATATATATATATATATATATATATATATATATATATATATGTGTGTATATATATGTGTGTATATATATATATATATATATATATATATGTATGCACAGAAATATAAACAGACATGGAGCGATCATAAGATGAGATAAACCTTTATTGATCCTCAGTGGGGAAACTGGGTTGTTGCAGCAGCACAAGGACAGCAATAATACAGATAAATAAATAATAAGAGGTATATACAACTAAAAAAGGAATAGAACTAAAACAAATAGAAACTATACAGTAGCATATGGAGACAAGAATGATAAGGTAAAGCTAATAGCAGCAAAGTCAAGCCTATGTTAACAGAGTACTCCAGACTGATGACATGGAAGTAGGTAGTGGTACTCAGTGCTCGTCGGTATTAATATAGAGATGTTATATAAACATAATATAGAGTATGATGCAGGGAAATATAAAACAATACAGGTGTAACAGCTTAAAAAGTTCCCAACAAATACACTACTTCCTCCTGGTTGATTAATGTTTGTTAAAAACTACAGTGCACAGCTATTTTAGGAAATTACTGCCTTTTTAATAATACTGAAACTGGATGCACCGATACCACTTTTTATGGGTTGGAAGTCAGGAGGTATTGAGTGACGGACTAATGCAGTGTTGTTAGTTTTGGTCTTTTCATGGGATTTACTGACAATATAAAAAAATCTACAATAACACCACCAGCATTATCCTTCAAATACAGACATCTTTTAAATGTGTTGTTACAGCAAACAGGCCAACTTATTGTGCACGTCTCTGCTTCTGAAACGCAGGTAACAAACATCCAGTAACGGATCTCCAGGATGGAGAGGAGTACGTCATGTCAGGGTCCAACAGGTTCTGTTACAAGAACTCTGTGGTGCCGACTTGGAGGCAAACATGGACCAGAGTTCAGGTAAGCTGCATGAATTTATGGTTTATAAGTTTATATTTAAAGGGACTGTTAGTAAGAATCCTAATGTCTTGTTAACAGCTTCACCTGTGTCCGTTAAGTCAACTAAAGTCAGCGTCCTGTTGCTGGCGCTTGTGCTCGCTCTACATAGACATGAAGGAGCATCACTCAACACAGTGAGGAGACACACGTCAGCTAAAAGCACAATATCACTCTATATTTCAGCTGCTTGGCAGTAATGTTAGCTGACCAGACCAAGGTCTCTCCATGAATCAATGCTGATCCTAGTGTTGGCTTTTCCCGCCTCAGCCTCCCGACCGCGGCCGGAGGGAACGGGGGAGACGCCGGAGTTTTGGTGGGAGACGATAACGTTTCTCTCTGCGGAGCCCCGTCACTTTACAAGACACGGGAAACCTCTGTTGGTCTGGAGGAGCTGCAGCAGTTATTTCTGCACAAACGTCCACTGAACATTCACTAGATATTCTCAGAGCTAAACTAACTCTTCTGC
Source organism: Sebastes umbrosus (assembly GCF_015220745.1). Taxonomy (NCBI): domain Eukaryota; kingdom Metazoa; phylum Chordata; class Actinopteri; order Perciformes; family Sebastidae; genus Sebastes; species Sebastes umbrosus. The sequence continues at coordinate 35,238,776 of NC_051274.1, read as the reverse complement.
AGTGTGGAGTGAGCAGCATGCACGTGAGAGGTGGAGAGAGAGAGAGAGAAGGAGCGCGGTGTGTGAGTGAAGGCAAGCAGAGGAGCAGAGTACAGCAGAGATTCCGGTCCTGGAGACCAAAGCTACGGTCTCCCCCGCGTCCTCCGACCGCGGCCAACACTGTTTAACAGACGAGCTTCACTAGATACAACCAAGAGGTTTGGTGCTTCACTGGAGTTTGTGTTGGAGTCTGAGTCTGAACAGCGGAGACACACGAGAGACCATGAGACACCGACCAGCAAGGATTTATACGTGGAAGAAGTTACAAACAGTCCCTTTAACAGAGACATGTCGTGCTCATTTTCAGGTTCATACTTGTATTTTGGGTTTCTACTGGAATATGTTTACATGCTTCAAAAAACACATTAATTTTCTCACACTGTCTGTCTGAATATACCGGTATTTCACCATATATATTTATATATTTATTTTCTGCCAGGTCAAAGTGTGGAGTTCGACGGTGTTCAAGGTGGAGACTGTGGAGGGGGAGGAGGAGCTGGATCGCTTCAGTGTCTGGAGCTGGTTTCAGAGTTTGTTACGTGAGCGGCTCAATGAAACCACCATTAACATCCATCTGTACAGCAAGAAGACGTGCTTCAGGATCGACCCTGCTGACAGAACTAAGTACTTCGTCAGGCCTCTTCGTAGTGAGTGGACAACACATGAACACGTTTCATTTGTTTATTATTATTATTATTATTATTATTATTATTATTATTATTATTCCATGGTCAACACGATGTTGTTTTTTCCTTGCAGAGTTTGACATCTATCTGTTTCTGGTGTTCCTCGCTGGAGCGTCGTTGTTCCTGTTTGCAAGATCACTCAGCAGGTCATTTTTCTGACTCCTGTTCCTTTGTTAATGTTTAACAGGAGTATAAAAGTTATTAAGTTATTAATGTATAATGTTATTCCTATGTTTTCCTCCCTTAAATGAAGGAGTCAACTTTTCTTCTACTCTGCTGGTATGAGCACAGGCATGATCGCCTCTCTCATTATTGTCTTCTTCATTTTGGCACGCTTTTTGCCGAAGGTAAGGACATGTACCGTATACATCCATGATCTTATAGGTTAAATCACGTTGACCTCACAGTTAATCGTTCTACTCTTTTGTGTTTGCTGCAGAAAAGCCCTTTTTATGTGTTGGTGGTGGGCGGCTGGTCGTTCTCTGTGTACGCCATCCAGCTGGTCTTCAGGAACCTCAGCGTGATTCTACGAGAACACTGGAACGTGGCGTTAGGTACAGACCCTCCGTTAACGCCGACATGATGTAGACCATGACTTTATCAGACCACAGCGAGACTCTGTCTTAATATAGCACATTAAATGAGCATGTAAATTAACTACAACTAATCCATCAGTTGTCAACTATTAAATTATTCGCCAACTATTTTGATAATCGATTAATCAGTCTGAGTAATTATTTTAAGAAAAAGAAGTCTAAATTCTGATTCCAGCTTCTTAAATGTGTTCTTTCCTCCTCTTAGACAGTAAACTGAATATATTTTAGGGATACGCCAATAACACTTTTTTTCAGACAGAGTACAAGAACTTACATTTGGGTACTCTCCGATACCGAGTACCGATACGAGTACTTCTCTGTGCCAAAAGAGCCTCGTTAACAGCCAGCTGGAGGGTGTGAGCGACACACGGCAGGCTAGGGAGTCCCGTATACGAGGCGGTGCGCTGCCACCGGCTCTAAGTCGGCTTATCAGACCTGATACCCGATACTGGTATCGGTTTCGGTGCATCCCTAATTGAAGCCCTAAAATTAGGCATCCACTTTATTTGTCACCTTGAGAATCACATGTCTGGTGACCATGGAAAACACCATCAACATGTATGATGAGCTGTAAAAAACACTGAAACTGTGACTAATGTTAGTAGTTAGTATGTAGTTCTACTTAAACACTGTGGGATGAGATGTGTGTTTTTATCAGGTTATGTAACAGACTGATGTTTGGTGTGTTTTTCTCAGGGTATGTCACCGTGGTTGGATTCATCACCTTCGCCGTTTGTTACCGTTACGGTCCTCTGACGAATGAGAAGAACATCAACATCTTGTCGTGGACGCTGCAGCTGTTCGGCCTCCTCCTGGTTTATTTCGGGATTCAGATTCAGCAGGTGTCCTTCGCCATCATCGTAGCAGCTCTGTTCTCCAAACATCTGGAGTACCCGGTGTCTCTGACAGCTGCTGTGTGGAGGTGGGTGTTCACAGTGCAGACACAAGGGGGCACCAGAGTACAGCAATCTGTTCAACTGGAAATGTACCTAAAAACAGGGTTGATATGTTCCTGTTAGCTCCTGCAGCCTGGTGGAGCTCTGTGATGGTACACTACACGCACACAGTTATCACCAACAACACTGTAGGAGGCTGCTCAACATGATCTCATAATCCTCTCTATTATTACAGTCATTTGTTCTTTTGAAAGTCTTAGATAGATAGGTAGGTAGATAGATAGATAGGTAGGTAGGTAGATAGGTAGATAGATAGGTAGGTAGGTAGATAGGTAGATAGATAGATAGATAGGTAGGTAGGTAGGTAGGTAGATAGGTAGATAGATAGATAGATAGGTAGGTAGGTAGGTAGATAGGTAGATAGATAGGTAGGTAGATAGGTAGGTAGATTGGTAGATAGATAGGTAGATGCATGATGTCTGTATATTTCTACCTCTTAGATTTAGCCAGGGTGACATTACTTGAACTACTGAAGCTCAAACAGCATTTTCCTAGAACTAGTAGTCGTAATTACTTCTTGTCATTGAGCTCTGGCTGTGTTTGTGCAGGAGAATCAGAAGGACTGTTCGTTGGAAGCTGGAGCCCCGTCGCCTGCTGACTGAGGAGGAGTATCAGAAGCAAGGCGAGGAAGAGACTCTGCGAGCTCTGGAGGAGCTGAGGAAGCACTGCAACAGCCCCGAGTTCAGCCCGTGGAAGGCCGTGTCCCGGCTTCAGTCCCCGCAAAGGTTTTCCTAACTACAACTAAACTCGGGGAAAAAAAGTTCGGAAACTTGTGTTTGGTGGATTATTTCTTTGTTGTTCCAATGCTAATGGTCATTGTATTTTACATGGTTGGAAAGCCTGTTTATTTACCTTCACAATGATGTCACACTTGTAAGGATCATGCATTTGTGGGATGAGCAGCACAGCTGATTATGTGGGGAGCCCCGGTGCCGATCGTAAACAGTGTATTCTCCTGCTGGTGTTGACTCTTGTTGTGAGTTGCTTGGTGGATTGGATGATTGAACTCTCTATCAGTAACAAGGAACAAACAAGACATATTGATTGATTGACTCCACCGTCAGGAGCCTCAGTAGAGGTGGAAGATCCATATGCAGCCACAACAGCCTGGCACCTCCTCCTCATGCTGGTCACCAACCTGGTCACACGTTGCTGTGGGATGGCGTTCCATTCCTCAACCAGGATTGGTTGCAGGTCAGCCAGCGTGGTTGTGTTGGTCACTCTAACACGTACAGCACGCCCAAGCTGATCCCACAAGTGTTGAATTGGGTTGAGGTGTGGACTCTTGGCAGGCCGTTCCATTCTCTCTACTCCCACATTGTGGAGGTAGTCTGTGATAACCCTGGCTCTGTGGGGGGGGCGTTGTCATCTTGGAGGATGAAGTTAGGTCCCAGATTGTGGAGATATGGGATCGCCACTGGCTGCAGAATCTCATCCCGATATCTCCCTGCATTGAGATGGCCTTCAATGATGACAAGCCTTGTTTTGCCAGTGACATCATTGAGGGAACACACAACCACGCTGGCTGGCCTGCAACCAATCCTGGTTGAGGAATGGAACGCCATCCCACAGCAACGTGTGACCAGGTTGGTGACCAGCATGAGGAGGAGGTGCCAGGCTGTTGTGGCTGCATATGGATCTTCCTCTGCTACTGAGGCTCCTGACGGTTTATTAAATGAATAAAGTGTAAAATAGCCAATATGTCTTGTTTGTTCCTTGTTACTGATAGAGAGTTCAATCATCCAATCCACCAAACAACTCAAAACAAGAGTCAATACCAACAGGAGAATACACAATGGTAATTTTTTCTTGGGTGCTACCCACATCATCAGCTGTGCTGCTCATCCCACAAATGCATGATCCTTACAAGTGTGACATCATTGTGAAGGTAAATAAACAGGCTTTCCAACCATGTAAAACACAATGACCATTAGCATTGTAACAACAGAAAAATAATCCACCAAACAGATTTCCAAACTTTTTTTCCCGAGTTTATATAATCTGTTAAAGCATGATGATGTAAGCTCAGCCCAAGCTCGGTTTAACACAAAGAAAAAGGCACTCTTAATTGACTTCTGCGTCCGGCTAATCACTCCATAGCCGTGGAAGTTTACATGTTGTATCACCTGACCACAACGATCAGAGTGGATTTAATTCATGTTGTATCACCTGACCACAACGATCAGAGTGGATTTAATTCATGTTGTATCACCTGACCACACCAATCAGAGTGGATTTAATTCATGTTGTATCACCTGACCACACCGACACAGATCAGAGTGGATTTAATTCATGTTGTATCACCTGACCACACCGACACAGATCAGAGTGGATTTAATTCATGTTGTATCACCTGACGACACCGATCAGAGTGGATTTAATTCATGTTGTATCACCTGACGACACCGATCAGAGTGGATTTAATTCATGTTGTATCACCTGACCACACCGACACAGATCAGAGTGGATTTAATTCATGTTGTATCACCTGACGACACCGATCAGAGTGGATTTAATTCATGTTGTATCACCTGACCACACCGATCAGAGTGGATTTAATTCATGTTGTATCACCTGACCACACCGATCAGAGTGGATTTAATTCATGTTGTATCACCTGACGACACCGATCAGAGTGGATTTAATTCATGTTGTATCACCTGACCACACCGATCAGAGTGGATTTAATTCATGTTGTATCACCTGCTCAGTACTGCCAGTACATGGTTTATATATACTGTATAACACTGATATGGTTGCTGATATTCTCACTTTAATCCACAGGTTTGCTGATTTCGTTGAAGGGTCTCCTCACTTGATGTCCAACGAGGCGTCTGTCCACGCGCAGGAATACGGCTTCGGAGGATCTTTTTTTGAGGATGAATTTTTTGACACGGACGACGAGGGGGAGGAAGAGCTGACGATGAAACCGGAGTGAGACGGCACCCTGTTTAAGAGACGAATATGAAAATAGAGACAACGATATTATTGCCTTTCAGAGAGGTGGCCGGAGGACGTCTCTCCGTGGAGGACGTCTCTCCGTGGAGGACGTCTCTCCGGACGGACTTTTGAGTGATCATTGCGGAGGCCGCATTAAGAAAATGTCGCCATGTGTCCGGGCTCTCAACGAAGAGCCGGCAGAACAGTGTGGTCACATCTGTTAAAGTAATGTCGTTTCAGAGGACGTGCACTAATGCCAGATCTCCTAAAGGTCTCTGTTAAAGGTTCTGCTGTTTCTCAGTGAAGGTCAAAGGTCAAAGAGATTGGAAGTTTGTGTTCTTTAGCTTAGAAAAGGTTTTTACGTTTTAATTTACAAAACATGTTCACAGGCTCCAGTTCTCAATGAGCCTCCAGACTACATGTACAGTACTCCATGCAGACTACATGTGCAGTACTCCATGCAGACTACATGTACAGTACTCCATGCAGACTACATGTACAGTACTCCATGCAGACTACATGTACAGTACTCCATGCAGACTACATGTACAGTACTCCATGCAGACTACATGTACAGTACTCCATGCAGACTACATGTACAGTACTCCATGCAGACTACATGTACAGTACACCATGCAGACTACATGTACAGTACTCCATGCAGACTACATGTGCAGTACACCATGCAGACTACATGTGCAGTACACCATGCAGACTACATGTACAGTACTCCATGCAGACTACATGTACAGTACTCCATGTAGACTACATGTACAGTACACCATGCAGACTACATGTGCAGTACACCATGCAGACTACATGTATGGTACACCATGCAGACTACATGTACGGTACTCCATGTAGACTACATGTACAGTACACCATGCAGACTACATGTACAGTACACCATGCAGACTACATGTACAGTACTCCATGTAGACTACATGTACAGTACACCATGTAGACTACATGTAGACTACATGTAGACTATATGTACAGTACACCATGTAGACTACATGTACAGTACACCATGTAGACTACATGTAGACTATATGTACAGTACACCATGTAGACTACATGTACAGTACTCCACGCGGTAGTTATTATTATTATTCCATCTTTCTGCTCGGGGAGGAAAGTTTGTTCAACTTTGTATTTCACTGTTTTCATTTTAATGGACATAAATCAGAGGACATGTCCCCAAAATATTTTTGAATAAAAACTATATTTGAGCTCTGACCTGGTGATGCTGGTACTGAGGCCGATCCATCCCCGTCTCCTCCTGAGCTCTTCTTCCACAGGTTCCTCACCTGTTCTCTGCCGGAGGTCATTGCTGCTGATGGCATCTGGCCAGTGGATGTTTAAGATCAGGCAGTTTGTTTATGAATGTTGGTACTATTGCTATCGTGGTCTTGGTTGTCCTCCACGTCTCTGAACCGTAGAGGAGTATTTGGTTTGATGTTGGAGTTGAAGAGTCTGAGCTTTGGAGCTCCAGATGTTCGTAATAGCGGAGCGGATAACATCCACTTCTAGTATATATATGTATTATATAATATATATATATACTATATATATTTGTATTATATACAATATATTATATATAGACGAGTACAATGACATGAAACAGATGATCCTTCCATGTGAGAAGCTGAAAGCTGATGACTTGAGCTGTTGTCAGTATTGATTCTGATCAATGATCTGATCAACTCGTCTGGATAGCACCTGACATCACTATTTATTATTGTTATTGATCAGAACTGATACAGTAATCAGTCATAGCTGGTTATTATTGATCAGAACTGATACAGTAATCAGTCACAGCTGGTTATTATTGATTAGAACTGACCGTGATCAATCATAGCTGGTTATTATTGATCAGAACTGACACAGTGATCAGTCACAGCTGGTTATTATTGATCAGAACTGACAGTAATCAGTCATAGCTGGTTATTATTGATTAGAACTGACAGTGATCAGTCACAGCTGGTTATTATTGATTAGAACTGACAGTGATCAATCATAGCTGGTTATTATTGATCAGAACTGACACAGTGATCAGTCATAGCTGGTTATTATTGATCAGAACTGACAGTAATCAGTCAGAGCTGGTTATTATTGATTCAGTGAGTTTTCTTGGTTTTCTTTCTGAGTCACGTTTTTAAATCTTCTGTTAAAATATGAACACATTTTCTAGGAATTTTTGGGGGGAGGTTTTACCGTCTGCAGCAGAGTAAAATTTTCTGACCTTTCTCATATCTACACTTGACCCCTGACCTCTCCATTTCCATGTAACTGTTTCAAATGTTCAAATCAAAAACAGTGATGACTGACATACATGCTTGAACTGCATGTGCCATGAGTCATGTGCACTAAAAGCTCAGTTTTTAAACATTTAGCTTCTTATCAAGTTTTCTGAGTTCACGTTAAATTGAAAGTGAAGAAGCAGAACTGGGGAAAAAAACTGCAGTGGGTGACCAAGACGTGCTGTTCGAGCGAGATAGCGTTATCTTCCATCAGGCAGCTTTCTGTAACCTGTTGCATTGTGTTCATCCTCTTCTCCCCCACTCTCCGGTTTCAGTGATGATATCTGATGACATTTAGCCCGCCTGCCCCTCTGCGTCCCACCGCCGGCTTCTTTACATTAATGGTAATGTCCTCGCAGCGTTTCGAAGGTAGGGAACACCCCAATAACTATTGCTGATGATTACACACATATGTGAATGAAACAGCTGATACAGCGAGCGATATTTGCATTCGTTTCCTAGGATCAGGTCGGCACACTCAACAGTAATCACATTCACATGCCGTTGCATTTCCTGTGACTTAACTTCCCCAAAAACAACGCATCACAGACAGGGAAACCTCACTGCAATGCAAACATGAACAGGTTGCAGGCAGAAGGGGGGGAATCCCTCTGGATATATGAGCAGATTGCACACGCTGTGACGGCCCCCTCACGGTGGCTTCATGTAAAGTGTCTGGACTTCCCCACTGCTCACAAACTGCCGATTCATTCTTACAAACCTACACACACAGAAGGAATCAGCCGTTTTTCTACTTGTGGAATAAAAGATAAGATGGCCCCGTGTGTGTGCACGCTGTGTAGCTCTAACTGCTCGTTAGCTTTTAAAGAAAACAGTAAATTACATGATTATGTGCGTGATTATAGCAAGACTGCAGGATTTATTGTAGGCGTGTAAAAGCATGTAAATCCTTCAGAGTCAATCGGGAACAAAAAAAAGCATGAAAGAAAACGGAAACTTTCAACAAGTCATTCAGAACGAGGGATGCACCGATACCACTTTGTTTCAGACCGAGTACAAGTACTTACATTTGGGTACTCTCCGATACCGAGTACCGATACGAGTACTTCTCTGTGCCAAAAGAGCCTCGTTAACAGCCAGCTGGAGGGTGTGAGCGCCACACGGCAGGCTGGGGAGTCCCGCATACGAGGCGGTGCGCCGCCACCGGCTGTAGATCGGCTTGGAAAGGCTCGGGGCGAAGTTGGCTTGCAGCTGCAGCTTTACAGCGCTCCCCGCCCGGACCTCGCCGCACCGTGACGGGGCCCCCTGCTCCCTGTGCGAGTGTCGACCGGGGCCCCAACCGCATCTTGCCGCGGCCCACGTTAGGGCGCCATGGGTCTGCGGTGATGTCTGCAACCCACCCGACCCGTCTTGAAACACAGACCAAGCAGTCTAACGCACGCGTGAGTCAGAGGGTGCAAGCAAAACCCCGTGGCACAATGAAAGTGAGGGCCGGTGCACGCCGGCTGAGGTGGGATCCCGGCCCAGCGGGGTCGGGCGCACCACCGGCCCGTCTCGCCCGCACCGTCGGGGAGGTGGAGCGTGAGGACCCGAAAGATGGTGATGAGAGGTTAACGTCACGCTGACGTAAAGTGGTATCGGAGCCGTTTTGCAAGTACGAGTACATGAGCACAGTATCGGTATCGGTGCATCCCTATTCAGAATATGAACCACACTCCTGCAATGAATTCATTCACATTTATGGCAACAAGCGGACAGTTCTACAGACCTGCAGCCAGTGCAGTTTGTAACAGAAATCATGTGACGACGGACGAGTCCAGAATAAACATTCAGTGTGCAGCAGTTCAAATTCCTTGAAGCCAAAGTGTCTTTTTGACAAACCTACATCAGGAATGTCAGTAAAGAAATTACTTTCATAAAACCGCAGCAGTGCATTTACCTTCTTTATATATTACTCCACACAGTCTGTACAGGTAAGACGAGTCCAACTGGTTCTCTCCTCCTCGACCTCGAAACATAAAATAGTTCAGCAGAAACTACAAAGTCCAGTGTTGGTGGTTAAAATCCAGCGTTCAGTCTCTTCTGTCAGTATTTGTTGATCCCAAATATCCGTACTCCGTGAAACTGAGGCAGCTTTGGGAGGATGACACTGAGGAGGGAGCTGGTGTTGATTAGAAAATGCGTGGCATCGTATTTTGTGTAGAAACTGGCGAGAATGTACCTGCAGAGAGAGATGAAGAAGAGTGTCAGCGTAGCATCGACATTTATACCGAAGCACCAAAAACATACACGACAAACTCTGAGTCTCAAACTCGTTACGCTTCACAACCAACTACACAAGCAACATATCAAAAATAAATAATATATAAATGAAGGACTTGATAAATGAATATGCCATTAAAAATAGCAAAATAATATTAAATATAAATGTAGTCATTAATTAATTGATAAAATGTGACATAAATTTATATTTCTGTTTTAATTTGCTTTTTTATTTTCCTTTGTATTAATTCACTTACTCTTCTGTTTAATTTCCACTTTTATTTATTTTTATTAATCTTTACATTTATTTATTTATTTTTGCATTTACACATCTGAAAAAAGATTCATCGACCTTCGCCGTCTCAAGAGACCTATCTCGTAGACAACATGTGATAATTTCATCTACTTCCTGTCTGCTCTGACGCAGCGTGAAAGGTTTGGCATAGTTTCAGTTTCTGTGACAGCTTGAAGAATTTATTGAGTTTAAACGTTGCAGCAGATATTCGTTGTCGGGAGTCTCCAGTTCACCGCCCGGGAGCGTTAACTTAGCAGCTACGATGCTGCGTTCACTGTCTCCAGTTCACCGCCCGAGAGTGTTAACTTAGCAGCTCCGATGCTGCGTTCACTGTCTCCAGTTCAGCGCCCGGGAGCGTTAACTTAGCAGCTACGATGCTGCGTTCACTGTCTCCAGTTCACCGTCCTGGAGCGTTAACTTAGCAGCTACGATGCTGCGTTCACTGTCTCCAGTTCACCGTCCGGGAGCGTTAACTTAGCAGCTACGATGCTGCGTGTAGTGTCGCGGACATGCAGCCACTTTCCCAGTAAAAGTCTCCACCGCACATTTAGTTTAGTTTAGCAGGTTGTCAGCTATGTGTCTGCCCGGATTAACTTTAGTGAGTGTCCAACAAACAGTGTGTGTGTTTGTGCTACGTTAGCAGCTCTAGCATTGCCGGAGGCTTCGTGCTCGCCGCCGCCACACGTAGTCTGTGTAACTTTAGTGAGTTTCCATCAGACCGTGTGTGTGTTGGTGGTGAGTGTGAGGTTGTTGGTGGTGTTCTAATTGTGATCGTAGGTGTAGCAGTGTGTGGACAGTTTATTTGTTGGTGAATAAATGCTACTAAACTACAACTCCTCCGCTCCGCTCAAGAGAGCCGGAGAGACCGGAGCCGACTTCCTGTATCCTGCAACTCCGGCTCCGCCTCTTAAGGTGGGCTGTTAAGGTGGACCAGCTTTTCTCCTTAAAGTGACGAGCCGCTCCTCCGAGCTGCTCAGCTTTTGAGTTCATTATTAACATTTCTTTTAACCGTTTTAACCGATAGCGTTAATCAGTTAAAATGCTTAATGTGGGTTAACGGTTAAACGGTTAATTATTAACATCCCTAGTGAGAACGTTTTCACCGTTTTGAGTACAACATCTGGGTACTTACAGTGTTCTGCATTTTCCATTCCTCTCAGTGTGAACACACTTATGCACTCCAAATAGCAAGTGTAAGTACGGAAGTACGCGTACTACGTACGAATTCTAGTTATTATTGTTAGAAAACGTACCAATTGAGACGCAGCGTCGGTCTTCACAGAGTGGCTTGATGGGCACAGCCCCAGAGAGCATACAGTATTATATTTATTTATATATATAATATTATATAGTAGTATAATATAATATCCCAGCCTCTCGTGATTATCATAGATAGATAGATAGTAACTTTATTGATCCCGATCTTTAACTGCATCACAGTGAGAGAGACACTGCAGACGACTTTTTACACTTACGTACAGAACAATCGGCGAGATGGTGAGGAATTTGCGTGACGACGTGAACTGGACGCCGTAGTCCATCTGTTCCCAGTGTGTGAGCAGGCGAGCTTTGCCCTGGTCTGGTGTCTCAAAGGGAGTTCCCTTCACTGTGTGTAGAAACAGGTACATCACCTGCAGAGGACACAGCACACAGAAGAGATGCACACTACTACTACTACTACTACTAGTACTAATAGTAGTACTAGTAGTAGTACTACTAGTACTACTACTAGTACTAGTAGTAGTAGTAGTAGTAGTAGTAGTACTACTGGTAGTACTACTAGTACTAGTGGTACTACTAGTAGCCACAGAGTAATAATGCTCAGACTGCAGGGCCGAGCGTTTTCACAGAGAAGTGGAACAAAGTGAACATTGTTTAGATTAAACAGGATTGTGATACTGATTTATAAATATTGGATAAAAACTGATGTGAGAGTTTATCGATGTTGTCGTCTAACTCTCGGAAGAAAGCGAATAACCATATTTCCCAAAATGTTGAACTATTCCTTTAACACATGGTAGTCGTGCTCATTGTGGTCTAATACTAGAGATACTACAGTATATAGGATAAATACCACAGTATAAACAGTATAGAAAGATATCTGTGGGTATCGTCACATGATAGATATCATCGTATTGCCCATCCCTGAACATAAAGCTCTGTGTCTCAGATGTGTAATAAACGCTGAATAATGAACCTCTCTAACTGACCAGGTTGTGGATGACGTTGGTGAGGGTCCAGACGAGCGGCACGGTGAAGAACGGGATGCTGAGCAGGACGATGTGCAGCACGACGGTCAGCAGCAGGTAGGTGAGCCATATTCCTCTGCTGTTCATCACCCTGGTGTTGGGGTTCACCTCGCTGTGAGCTACGCCCACATTCATCTTTAGACACAGGAGAGACCACAGGTCACAGGTCAGAGGTCAGAGGTCAGCTGGGACTCCAGATAATATCCAGCTCCTCTAACAGGATGTTAGCAGGAGGCTACGTCTCAACCCTCAGAGCCGTACACATGAAATTAACTTTCATTTATTACATAAAGTCATTTCAACAATGCAGAACTCTCTGCTTCTGGGCCACGTGGTGACGGTATCAGCTAGGGACGCACCGATACCAGTATCGGGTATCGGGTCCGATACTGTGCTCATGTACTCGTACTCGCAAAACGGCTCCGATACAACGACCGCGATACCACTTTACGGTGGTGCGCCCGACCCCGCTGGGCCGGGATCCCGCCTCAGCCGGCGCGCACCGACCCTCACTTTCATTGCGTCACAGGGTTTTGCTTGCACCCTCTGACTCAGGCGTGCGTTAGACTCCTTGGTCCGTGTTTCAAGACGGGTCGGGTGGGTTGCCGACATTGCTACAGACCCCTGGTACCTTTTTTACGTGGGCTGAGCCCCGATCTGGCGGCACGATGCGGTCGGGGAGCACTGAGGACAGTCCGCCGAGCAGGGAGCCCCGTCACGGTGCGGCGAGGTCCGGGCGGGGAGCGCTGTAAAGCTGCGGCCGCGAGCCACCTTCGCCCCGAGCCTTTCCAAGCCGACCTAGAGCCGGTGGCGGCGCACCGCCTCGTATGCGGGACTCCCCAGCCTGCCGTGTGTCGCTCACACCCTCCAGCTGGCTGTTAACGAGGCTCTTTAGGCACAGAGAAGTACTCGTATCGGAACTCGGTATCGGCGAGTACCCAAATGTAAGTACTTGTACTCGGTCTGAATGAAGTGGTATCGGTGCATCCCTAGTTTCTACCGACTGCTGCTTTAAGAGAATGTGAGCAGCTCTTCACTCCCGTAATCATCATGTTATTGACGCGGTGCCGTGGTGAAATATGAAGGAAGCATTGAAGCTCCTTTCCTTCGTATTTAGAGAATGTTAACTAGTTTTAATTATGAATGAATGAATGAATGAATTAATTAATCAATCTGTTTTTGTACGTGCTTATTGATCAGACTTACTTTGGACTGTCAGTCGATTAATCGATAAGTCGATCAACAGAAAACTAAACATTTACTAGTTCAGCTTTTCAACTATAAAATGTGCTTTTTAACTTTATATCTTTATATCATTATACATTTATAAATGTATAACTTTATATCTTTATATCATCATACATTTATAAATGTATAACTTTATATCTTTATATCATTATACATTTATAAATGTATAACTTTATATCTTTATATCATTATACATTTATAAATGTATAACTTTATATCTTTATATCATCATACATTTATAAATGTATAACTTTATATCATCATACATTTATAAATGTATAACTTTATATCTTTATATCTTTAATATTCTGCTGTTTGGGACATTGTAAGAGACAAAGTTATATATGAACTGTGGGGAGAAGACTCCGCCCGCCTGAGATGTTCTGGTTGACTAAACAAGGCTCCCCTCCTCCCTCAGTTAGTATGTAGCCGTTAGCATTCACTCACTAGCAGCTAGCAGCTAACAGCTAACAACAACAACGAAGCAGCAATAAACTTTAGTTCTGACGTATTAAACGAAAACATCCAGTAACCGTTAACATATAAATATATAAATATATAAACATCCTTCAACTGTTCAACTTTAAACGGCTCCATGTCCGCTGCTAAGCTAACAGCAGCTAACAGTTAGCAGCTAACAGCTAACTGCTAGCTGCTAGCTGTTAGCTGCTAGCTGCTAACTGTTAGCTGCTAGCTGCTAACTGTTAGCTGTTAGCTGTTAGCTGCTAGCTGCTAACTGTTAGCTGTTAGCTGTTAGCTGCTAGCTGCTAACTGTTAGCTGCTAACTGTTAGCTGTTAGCTGTTAGCTGTTAGCTGCTAGCTGCTAACTGTTAGCTGTTAGCTGTTAGCTGTTAGCTGCTAGCTGCTAACTGTTAGCTGTTAGCTGTTAGCTGCTAGCTGCTAACTGTTAGCTGTTAGCTGTTAGCTGCTAGCTGCTGTTGGCTGCTGTTGGCTGCTGTTAGCTGCTCTCTACAGGTTGATGCTAACGTCAGCTAACAGCTCAAAGCTATCTGGATCCGCTGCTGACTGAACCCGAGATGATGAAGATGTTAAATCATCTGTTGAATCGCTCCTCTCAGTATCTCATGTTTAAACTTCACATTTCTCCTGAGTCAACTTTACCTTCCTGCTGCCGCTCACCAGGAAATACCTTTAACCCCGCCCCCCTGAGGCTAACCCCGCCCCCTGACGCTAACCCCGCCCCCCCGGGTTAGGGCTGCTTCCTCTGCAGCAGCAGGCTGTAGAGTCAGTAGTCCAGCAGGTGACCTCCTCTGCAGCAGCGGGCTGTAGTGTCAGTAGTCCAGCAGGTGACCTCCTCTGCAGCAGGCTGTAGAGTCAGTAGTCCAGCAGGTGACCTCCTCTGCAGCAGGCTGTAGAGTCAGTAGTCCAGCAGGTGACCTCCTCTGCAGCAGGCTGTAGAGTCAGTAGTCCAGCAGGTGACCTCCTCTGCAGCAGGCTGTAGAGTCAGTAGTCCAGCAGGTGACCTCCTCTGCAGCAGCGGGCTGTAGTGTCAGTAGTCCAGCAGGTGACCTCCTCTGCAGCAGGCTGTAGAGTCAGTAGTCCAGCAGGTGACCTCCTCTGCAGCAGCGGGCTGTAGTGTCAGTAGTCCAGCAGGTGACCTCCTCTGCAGCAGCGGGCTGTAGAGTCAGTAGTCCAGCAGGTGACCTCCTCTGCAGCAGCGGGCTGTAGTGTCAGTAGTCCAGCAGGTGACCTCCTCTGCAGCAGGCTGTAGAGTCAGTAGTCCAGCAGGTGACCTCCTCTGCAGCAACGGGCTGTAGAGTCAGTAGTCCAGCAGGTGACCTCATCTGCAGCAGGCTGTAGAGTCAGTAGTCCAGCAGGTGACCTCCTCAGCAGCAGGCTGTAGAGTCAGTAGTCCAGCAGGTGACCTCCTCTGCAGCAGCGGGCTGTAGTGTCAGTAGTCCAGCAGGTGACCTCCTCTGCAGCAGGCTGTAGAGTCAGTAGTCCAGCAGGTGACCTCCTCTGCAGCAGGCTGTAGAGTCAGTAGTCCAGCAGGTGACCTCCTCTGCAGCAGGCTGTAGAGTCAGTAGTCCAGCAGGTGACCTCCTCTGCAGCAACGGGCTGTAGAGTCAGTAGTCCAGCAGGTGACCTCCTCTGCAGCAGCGGGCTGTAGAGTCAGTAGTCCAGCAGGTGACCTCCTCTGCAGCATCTGTACTCCCTTTGAGACACCAGACCAGGGCAAAGCTCGCCTGCTCTACATCTACATCAGTTAAATACACATTAATGCAGCAGAAATATGAATCCAGAAACATCAGACAGAATAGAAACAAACACTTTACTGTTGTATAAGTGCTTCTGCTGATATACTGCAGTATGGAGTATTTTCACAGTGTGGTATTAGTACTTTTACTTAAGTAAATGATCTGAATACTTCTTCCATCACTGGGTGTATTTCCTTCTCAGGTTTAATTAGACAAAAAAATGAAATGTAAACCTTCATAAATGACACCGTGTCATATTAAACAAGGTCGGCACACTGAGTAGTAATATAGTTTAGTGGTTGGTTCAGCAGTGGCTTGACAGCAGTGGTGAAAAGTACTTCCAGGACATGTCTGGTGACATTCTGTAGTTTTTATATTCGTATATACAAGTCAAAGCTTCCCACTGCGCCACAGAGCTCCTTTGTTGTCCAAAACTACTATTAAAAACACATCAATGGACCACTGTTGCACCGGGTGACACGTTACTTCATTACAGTGAACACGGGCACCAAAAAGCACCAAATCCTCATGTGGAAATAATCCCCATCAAATCTACTAGCTGGAGGAATGTTTGCTAACAGCTGTTTTAGGAAATAACTACTGAATCTTTTTACAAAAATAAACAAGACATCTATGAGCCATTTTTATAGATTCATCAGTAGGAATCAGTAGGAGTCAGTAGGAATCAGTAGGAGTCAGTGGGAATCAGTGGGAGTCAGTAGGAATCACTAGGAATCAGTAGGAGTCAGTAGGAATCACTAGGAGTCAGTGGGAGTCAGTAGGAATCAGTAGGAATCAGTAGGAGTCAGTAGGAATCACTAGGAGTCAGTGGGAGTCAGTAGGAATCAGTAGGAGTCAGTGGGAATCAGTAGGAATCAGTAGGAGTCAGTAGGAGTCAGTAGGAATCACTAGGAGTCAGTGGGAGTCAGTGGGAGTCAGTAGGAATCAGTAGGAGTCAGTGGGAATCAGTAGGAATCAGTAGGAGTCAGTGGGAATCAGTAGGAGTCAGTGGGAATCAGTGGGAATCAGTGGGAGTCAGTGGGAATCAGTGGGAGTCAGTGGGAGTCAGTGGGAATCAGTGGGAGTCAGTGGGAATCAGTGGGAGTCAGTGGGAATCAGTTGCGGACAGACCTGACAAAGCATGAATTCAGTCTTTTTTACAAATCGACATCACTATGTCGTTATTTCGGCATCATTTTGATCCGTTTATTGTATTATTATTATTATTATTATTATTATTATGATGTTGGATTCATCCCGCAGTAGCGAGGAGTGGCTGCTTAGATGCAGTCTGGAGGAAAGCCAGGCTAAAACCTGCTTCGTGCTTGGTGTGAATGTACAGTAAAACAATACGAAGCAACAACATAACGTAACTTAAACAAACTTAAACAACAGCACATGCACAACAACAGCACTATGTGATGAGACATTGAACCGCTGACACGCTCCCCAGAAAACAGAAACCCTGAACTGTTCTCCACCTTTTCATTCTGAAAGAGCAACGACCAATGAGGGAACTCCAACAGTCGGCCGACCAATCCTGTAACTTCATCACTCAGTGACAGACCTTCCTGTTTGTCGTGCAGACCGTCTGCAGCAGACTGCTTCCCTGTAGTGTGAGCGGTGTGTAGATAAATTAAATAAGGAAGTGACATCACTGCCCACAGATTACATGAGTGAGACGTCCTGAGGAACTGTAGTCTGCTGAGTCAGGTCAATTATTGACACACATTTTTATATATATTTATTATATATTGCACACCACTAAAACACACAAAATGATGACTCTTGGAAACTGTTGTTCACACTGTAAATATAGAAATGAATCCTGCCTCTCTGCATCTCTTTGACTTTACTCCTACACTTATTATTATATGTGAATGTTTTGAACACTAATATTTAAAATGTACCTGGGATTTTTGTCATGATGATGTGGTGATATCTTTACCTATTGTATGTCCTTTGGGTGTGTTTATATATATATATCTATATATATATAGATATATATTTATATCTATATATATGGGAGCAGTAGAGGTTGCAAACTATAAAAAATATTGCACAGGCATTTTTTATTTTTATTTTTATTTTTTTTATTGCACATATTGCATTGATTGAAGTATTGCACTTGTTTATTGCACTTTATGTGAGGGAGAGAGTGTTGTATGATTTATCTGTTTAAGAGTCTAATGGCCTGGGGGGGAAACTGTTCCTCAGTCTGCTGGTGAGAGTCCTCTTGGGGGGGTCCTGTAACTTCTACCAGAGGACAGGAGGGACAACAGGCTGTTGTTGGGGTGTGGTGTCCTTAATGACCCTCGGGGACTTCCTGAGACACCGCTGGGTGTTCAGCTCCTGCACGCTGGACAACTCGCAAAATTAAAAGGATAATAAAAACAATCAATAGACAGTAAAGTGCAGCATTCGATCCATTAAGAAAAGCATCCCCCCCCTTAAGTGATTTGTTAACAAGCAGTAGTGTTTTAAAGTCAGTTCTGAGACTTACTGGGAGCCGGTGTAGGAACTTAAGTACTGGAGAGATGTGATCAGTTCTTTGCAGCTGCATTTTGCCCCATCTGAAGCTGCTTGATGGTCTCTTTAGGTAGTCGGCCCGTGTAGAGGACCGTCGCAGTAATCGACTCTGCTCGAGATGAAAGCACGGATAAGTTTTCCCAGGTCATGCTTTGACATAAGACCTCTAAGTTTCGCTATGTTTTTAAGGTGGTAAAAAGCTGATTTGGTTATCGCTTTCACATGATTATTCAAGCTGAGATCACTGTCGATTAAAACACCCAGATTTTTTGACAGCATCCTTTGGCTTAAGTCCCTTTGTGTTCAGATGATTAACAATCTTAATTCTCTCTTCTTTCTTCCCAAATCAACATGAACAGGTGAATGTTGACGTGTGAAGCGCTTTAAGTGTTTGAAAGACTAGAAAAGGCACTTAAATGCAAGTCCATTTACCATTCCCTTTGTGTTTCATCACATCATTGTTATCTTTCCTTTCCTGTGAAGCACTTTGGAAAGTCTGCTTTCAGCTGCTGAATAAATCCTTGGGGCCATGATGATGACAGATGTGCTGACATCAGGGAGTTTTTACCCTCAGAGATGGAATGAGAGGTTGAATGAATTCTGGATATGAAGTCACTCGGAGAACAAACTTCCTTGTTGAACAACTTTACGCTAACACTCGCTGCTACTTCCCCTTTCCCCCGCCTTCCTTTTGTATTGAATTACTAGCAACATTGCACCATCAGAGTGTGTGAGGGAACTCTACAATAGACCGCACTGACGGGGAGGAAGTCTGCAGGAAGCTGTGGATCTCCGGAGAGCAGCAGGACTGTTTCAGGAAAGCACAGCTTCCTCCTCCTCTCACTATTTATCTGTCTGACTGTTGTTTTGGAATTTCATTCACAGAAAGCGCCGGTAACTTCCTGAAGTTCCTTCATGAGCTGTTTTCAGTGGAAGGAACAATGGGTACAAAAAAACACTGTGACAACATCTATGAACCACAAAACGACAGTGATGAAGAAAGGGTTTGAATATTAGATTTATTCTGCATAAAAAGGACATCAACTGATTTCAATAAATACCAATAAATAAATACAATAAATATGAATTGAATAAATATGTTAGATAATAATTCCATTGGAAATACATTCCATGTACACATGGGGAGGAACAAGAGTGGAAACACTGTTGTAGATATCAGCCAGTGGAGGCTGTATATGGAGGCTTTGATCAATGTGATCACACACACAGGATGCTCGTTCACGCTCTACATGCACCTCTGAGCCGAGCCCTCCGTGTGATGAGCCGGGTCGCCGACGGCAAAGACTCGAGCGGTGAAGATGGAGAAGGAGAAGAGTCTGTCCATGGTGTAGTGGCACAGCAGAGCCTCCTCCCAGAGGTCAACGGGCTGGATGTCTTCTTTCCTGCTGTTGGACTCCTGGAGACAAACAAGCATGAATCTTTAGTCCAGTTCTGATCTGATAAATGCTGCACAGACTTCTGAATTAACCTGTGACCTTTGTATTTCAGATCTTACCTTCTGGTGGTCCGTCCCTGACTTCTTGGACCTCACACATTTGCTCATGTCTTGGTGCAGTTTGTGCAGTTTGTTCGTCACTTTGATGACAGACTCCGAGCAGCTCTCGAACCCGGCGAGCCTCTCCACCGCAGACCTGTAGCTCGTCAGGACGTCCAGCATCTTCCCGAGACATGTCTGAGAAAGAGAGGAAGAATTAACTTGTTGAATTATGTCCCAATAGTTTCTCTACAGTCACAATAGACCGACACTAATGGGATGAATGTGCTGCTGCTCACCTCAGACTTCTGTTTCAGGGTCTCAGGGTCACACATGTCTTTGGCCTCCATCCAAACGAGTGCAGTGGTGAAATCTGTCACATCTTTGGATCCATTTCGTGCCTACAGACAAGGTCAGAGACAACGATGCATTATATAAAAAATAATAAACATAGCAAGAAATAAACACAGCAAATTGAATGTGAGTTAATGTTCATATTACTACTGTCCAAATATTTAGATAAATTGTATTTTAATGCCTTGGCAAAGAAAATAATAATACTATTGCTGGTAAGAAACATTTCAAAATGTGTTGACATTCATGCTCCG
Organism: Sebastes umbrosus; assembly: GCF_015220745.1. Taxonomy (NCBI): domain Eukaryota; kingdom Metazoa; phylum Chordata; class Actinopteri; order Perciformes; family Sebastidae; genus Sebastes; species Sebastes umbrosus. Next base: position 35,218,390 of record NC_051274.1, on the reverse strand, counting down.
TGCTTGTAAAAGCATTACATGCATACAAAACACAATTTTGAGTGACCGAAAACTATTCCAGAGGCTTTATGGAAAAGTTATTTTAATGCTCGGACATTAATTGGGGAAAGGGCTTTTTGCATATTCTGAACCCTCAGCCTGGAATCTGCTCCAAAATGACCTGGAAATCAGGGAGCTGGTCTCATTAAACATGTTTAAATCTAAAGTGAAGCTTTAGAAGCAGACTCTATGGCATGCCAATGTTTTTAAAGTTAAAAAGTTCCTTTTTGTCCCTCATTAGTCTTTAGATAATTCTCTTTTAATGCAGATTTGAGTGCTTTTAGTGTTGTATTTTATCTCTATTTGTGTCTGCAGCTTTGTGTTCTTGCTGCTGACCCTCTTGGACAGGTCTCTCTTAGAAAAGAGGTTCTTAATCTCAATGGGACTAACCAGGTTAAATAAAAATAAAAATAAAAATAAAATACATTTCGAAAGTTTTGGAGGTGTATTTTGCATTAATAATTCCGAATAATCATAAAAAAAACCTAAAAAAACCCCACTTACCTCTATTGATACAGTGTGAGCGATGTCATTGAGCTCCAGAGAGCTCCTCCGCACGTCCACGCACGCATCGTGCACAGGCTGCCCGGCAGGAGCGCAGCAGGCGGCGGCGAAGAGCCAGAGGAGAGCAGCCAGAGTCCTGGAGCATACACACATCATGATGAGGATGATGATGAGGATGATGATGAGGATGATGGTGATGGTGATGATGGTGATGAGGATGATGGTGAGGATGATGGTGATGGTGATGGTGATGGTGATGATGGTGAGGATGATGGTGATGGTGATGGTGATGGTGATGATGGTGAGGATGATGGTGATGGTGATGATGGTGATGTTTGTTTCTGTTTGTTGCAGAGAGCTGGTAGAGTAGAGAGCTCGTCCTCCTCACAGTGTGACTGCTGGTCCTCCAGTCTGGTTGCTGGTTTTATAGGGATGAGGACCTGTCAGTCAGTCAGTCTGTGACGTAACGCGGTCTTCCAGGGTTTTCCTGCATCCTCAGGTGACAGGTGAGTTCATGTACAGTGCAAACAAATCTATATTCACCAGGAAGAACAACAGAGCAGGAAGAGGTCAGAATAATGACATCATCTTACATCATTGTTTGTTAAACAGAAAAGAGAAGAGTGGTGGAAGAAGAAATAACAGACAGGAATGATGTGAAATGAGTCAATTATTAAATAAAAGTCCAGTATTATCAGCATTAATGAAGGTACTTTCACAGTGTTATATAATATTATTCTGGTTTATCACCACATTATAAGTAATGAATTGGTATTCTGGATTGATAACACATTTATATTTTGATAAGGATAATTAATTTATATTTCTGTATGACAGATAAAAATAAAAATTATTATAGTGAGACAAATTTAGGAAATTTAATTAGAGTATATGTCTGGCTCAATAAGGAAGCTGGTTAATTATTAATGACTGATTTATGGAGAAGGGGGGGATTAAATTAGTTTGTTCTTCTCACTCCTTTTACAATATGTAAACTAAAGCATCAAGTGTTTGATCATTTCTTTTTCCTATGCTTTTCATTGTATGTAAATATTACTTCTCTCTGGCTGTCCACTTGTTGGTATGATCATTCTCTTTTTCTTTATTTCTTTATTTCTTTATTTCTTTTTTTGTATTCTACATGTTCGAAATAAATGTTGAAATGAAAATGAAACATTATACAGGTAAGAGCATTTTAATGTTGTTTAGATCCTCCTACTGGGTAGATTATAGTAGCACTGCATCATATCAGGATATCATGTTTTTATATGCAAAAAGCAACTAAATAAATGTAGTGGAGTAAAAAGTACATTTCCTTCTAGAAGTAGAAGGTAGCACAACATTTTTAAAAGACAGCTGAAAACCTTCTTCATTCATTTAACTTATAATTAATGTCATTCTTCTTATTTTTTTAAACACATTTTCTCATTTTATTATTCTTAATTGTCTCTGTTTATTTTTTTATTTCACCTATATATTTCAGCATCTTCTGTTGTATTTGTATCGTCTAATTTTATTATTTGATCCATCTGCCCTTGTTTGCATTTTCTTCTTTTTGTAAAGCACTTTGAGCTACATGTCTTATATGAAAAGTGCTCTACAAATAAAGTTATTTTATTATTATTATTATTATTAATAAATGGAAATATTCAAGTAAAATACAAGTATGTCAAAATTGTATTTAAGTACAGAACGTAAGTAAATGTACTTAGTTACTTTCCACCACTTGTCTGTTGTAATCACATGAACATTAATTATTTATATTCTAATATCCCTCTTATACTTTTTTAATATTGAAGTATTTTCCAGTCATCAGTGATGGGGTTTCTTATACTCAATATTCTTATCTGAAGTTTTTGACAGTCATAGTTATAATACAACTTTAAGTGTGACACACCAATTAACCTGAATGTGTCCTAATCAGGTTTCACATCAGTGGTGTTGTCGGGGAAGTGAGATTAACCTTTAACGTTTCAGGGTGATAATGAACAGAATTCTCTTCACAGATTGGACAAACTTTCCCAAAACGATGTCCGTGATCTGCCCCTCTCGTCTACCAGAGAAAAACCTCTGCCCTTCGACTGAATTTCTGTTTTCTTTCTTTTCTTCTTCAGAGAAAGGAAATGATAAGGGAAGGCATAAGATATTTTCGAGCTTCCTTAATCTTTCCCATTCACGTTCTATATAGTGTAATAAAGATAACTGACTCATTTAGCGCACTGAACAATATATATGATCAAACACACTATGGAAGCAGACTTTTATCTATTCATTTATAAAAAGGACTGATATCCTGATATACTACTCCTTCAATTCAACATTAACTCAGAACAAATTAACACAGAGGAAATGTGCTGCTCAGTTTGTCCAATCTATGGACTTCTAAAGGTAATATTTAATAATATAATATCTAACCCTAACCCAGGGCTGGGTTCTGGTCCTATAGGGCAGCAATCATCCATCCCTCCCTCCCTCATCAGTGCACACGGCAGGCCAACATGTTCACATCCCAACTCATATCTTCAAATCTCTTATAGCTTTAAAGGTTCATTCCACCTGTTGGAATCTACAAACTACACTAAAGTCCACCTGTTTTGACCCTTTATAAGATGCTTTCTCCAAGTCTGATGTCATTGAGCATATAGACAGCATTATACATTATACAGGCATTGTGAAAGATATTACATTCATTCATTTTATCTTTGTAAGGTAACCCTTGGGTGTCTTGAAAGGCGCCACCAAATAAAATGTATTATTGTTATTATTATTATTATTATTATTAAGTTTCAAAAGAGGAAAAGACAGTCAGAAGGAGCATCATTGGACCGTGATATTGCACGTGTGACTTTCTTCTGTCAAATCTGTCATTTCTCAAGATAATTAGGAAAAGTCTTGCATCATATAATGATTACAGTAATTTATGAGGCTCAAATTAAGACTTTATGTGCTTTAAATGGAAGAAAATAAGCCTCAAAATAAGAAAATAAAGCCAACATAATGGAACAATGTTTCCAGAAAATGGAAACACTAAAGTAAAGTATCACTAAGATACTCTTAATTACTGTGCTTTTAGATTAAATGTAGTTATGGAGTTACATGACACTCCGGAAGTATTTAGCTGTGACGCGTGCTGTGCTCCGGAAGTGTTTCGCTGTGATGCGTGTTGTGCTCCGGAAGTGTTTCGCTGTGACGCGTGTTGTTGTTGCGGTGCAGCATGGTGGAACCAGAGAAGCACAACAACAGGTCGGTGGCACATCTATCTACAGTCTATCTCCAGTCTATCTCCAGTCTTTCACTGGTTTATAAACTCTCTCTCTGTTCTGTGTGTTCTGTGTTTACCGGTACCGGTACCGGACTGACTGCAGCAGACTGAGCTGCAGGAGAACCGTTAGAGCTAACGTTAGCCGCTAGCCGCTAGCCGCTAGCTGAACTGATGCTAGCTGTAATCAGTTATAAAGGTCTACCTCTGTCTAAAGGTACATCAGTGGTATTCATCTCATCTTCACATGATCCAATCTTAAATGTGTTTCTGTTTATCACAGTGAAACCAGTCTGAAGTACTGAACAGCTGTTTAAATCATACAGTCCAGCAGCCTCTCAGAGATCAGCTGATCTGATGAGTAATGATGAAACGGGCTCCCTGTGTTTCATCTGCAGCTGATCTTACTGAGTAATGATGAAACGGGCTCCCTGTGTTTCATCTGCAGCTGATCTTACTGAGTAATGATCAGAACGGGCTCCCTGTGTTTCATCTGCAGCTGATCTGATGAGTAATGATGAAACGGGCTCCCTGTGTTTCATCTGCAGGTGGACCTAGCTGTACTCATGATGAACTTTGACGGTCTCGACGCCGGGATGGGTGAGTACCCGCCCAGCCTTCACGGGACTCTGGACGCGGGTATGGAGCCCTCCATGGACCCCCACCTGAACCCCAGTTTACTGCAGGCTGTGGAGCTGGACCCGGAGGGGCTGGCCGGGACGGGCCCCGAGCCTGTGCACCTCATGGAGGGGATGTTTTCAGAGCTACACAGTGCAGTGTCAGAAGTTGGCATCCCGGTCACTGCAACACATTTTGATCTTCAGGAGGAAATGCTCTGGATGGGAAACCACAGAGTAAGATGATTATATGATTATGATGGAATATAGACCGTTTCTGAAACGTGCAGTCTGCTTCCACTTTAAAGGTCCCATATGATGCTCATTGTCAGGTTCATACTTGTCTTTTGTGTTTCTACTAGAACATGTTTACATGCTGTAATGTTAAAAAAACAAACTTATTTCCCTCATACTGTCAGCCTGAATATACCTGTATTTACCCTCCGTCTGAAACGCGCCGTTTTAGTGCATTTTAACGGAATTGCAACATAATTGCGTTGCTAGGCAACAGCTTGGGTCCATGTGTACTTCCTGTCAGCTGATAACACTCACATCCACTGCAACCAGGAATAAACTGGGACACATTTAGAATGTTTAAGTTTAAAATTGTGTCAAGGGTCTAAATATTGTATATTTGTGACATCACGAATGGACAGAAATCCCGACAGCTCGTTTCAAATGCAGAGTTTCTGTATACGGGCTGTGTGTATTGAGTGGATTGATACTTTCACAGTATTTATATCGGACTTAATCCTGCTTTCTAATAAAAAAACAAACATGAAAATCTCCCTTTTTGATAATATGGGACCTTTAAAGAAAATGCATGAATACTTTGACATTCCATCTTATTCTTTAAATGATTCTCTTTAGGGTCACGTAACCTCGTTCTTCGGACCTACAATGGGCCGCCATTCTTCTTTCCAAGCACATGCATCAGATGACATCCGACACATTCAGAGTTTGGAAACAGGCGTCCTGTTCCTTTCCAAGTGTAACCTCAAATGCCACACTCGCGGGGGCCTTGTTATGTTTGATTACCCGTAAGTATCACAAAGTATTGACTGGGACAAATGTCCTCATGCTGAGATTGATTGTAGACAAACTGCAGCCGTAAAATGATCTCTCACAGAATGAATTGATTCAAGTTTATGATTATTGTGTACGCGTGCGTTGCAGGATGGACGAAGGAGCTGATATGCACAGTCTCCTCATGACCGACAACAACACCTTGCTCATGGGTGGATTACAAAACTATGCAGTTGAACTTGACTTGAATACAGTTCAAGAAACTCAAAAGGTGAGAGATTATCAACATCCACAACTATCTATGCATACAGCGTATCACGTGTAATATAACAAGAACATACTTAAAAGCAAGTTATGACTGTTTACTTTCTTGTCATGTGTACTTGACAGTTCACTGTTGAGGTACCTGGAGTAGCAATAATGCGCCAAACCGGTCGTTTCTTCTTCTGCGGACACACTTCTGGCAGGGTATGGACAACTTCATCAAATCACTTTATGAAAGATGTTTTTCTCGTTTACACAACACTCAAGATTCGCCCTCTGTTTGAAAACAGATAACCCTTCGGGACTTGCGTAGCTTCAAGACGGAGCACGAGTTCGACGCGTTCTCTGGCAGCCTCTCAGACTTCGACGTTCACGGAAACCTTCTGGCTGCGTGCGGGTTCTCCAGCCGAGGATTGAACGGGTTGGCGTGTGACCGATTCCTCATGGTGTACGACCTCCGTATGATGCGAGCCGTAACGCCACTTCAGGTGCACGTGGACCCTCTCTTCTTGCGCTTCATTCCGACCTACACGTCACGCCTGGCGATCATCGCACAGACAGGTACCAGCCGGGGAATGTAGGGTCACTTTCATTCAGGTTCTGTAGTCGGTGTTTGTAGACTGTCTTGACTCGGGACTTGGTAACCGTTTCCACCTCAGCCACTCGGGTAATTGAGTGAAAATGTTAAATGAATACTGACACATGTAGCTTGGAAATAATATTCCACCTCCTGTTTCTTCGTCCAGGTCAATGCCAGTTCTGCGAGCCCACCGGTCTCGCCAACATGGCGGACATTTTTCACGTCAACACGGTGGGCCAGCTGCTCATGAGTTTTGAGGTATCGTCCAGCAAACAAGCCTTGGCCTTCGGGGACTCCGGGGGATGCGTGCACCTGTGGTCCGACGCTCCTGAGGTTTCATTTAATGACTACTCCCGGGAGACGGAGTTTGCTCTGCCATGCCTCGTGGACTCGCTGCCTCAGCTGGACTGGAACCACGACCTGCTGCCCCTCTCGCTTATCCCCACGCCGCTGACCAGCACGGAGCATCTGCTGTCGGACTGGTCCGCTGCAACGGCTACACCCAGCCCCAGGTAACACAGTCACGAGTACTACACGTTTTTACCTCAGCTGATTCTGTATGACCGGTAACTAGGGATGTCCATAATTAACCGTTTAACCGTTAACCGACATTAAGCATTTTAACCGATTAACGCTATCGGTTTAAACGGTTAAGGACGAGGGTGCTGTAATTTATCAGTACAATGTTCATGTTCTTTTTGTAAAACAAACATTTCCACAAGAACTAAATGTTCAGATGAAGGCTGTGATATGTGTAAATATTCAAATAATCTCATGGTCTCTCGTGTGTCTACGCTGTTCAGACTCAGACTCCAACACAAACTCCAGTGAAGCACCAAAACCTCTTGGTTGTATCTAGTGAAGCTGTTAAACAGTGTTGGCCGCGGTCGGAGGACGCGTAGGAGACCGTAGCTTTGGTCTCCAGGACCGGAGTCTCTGCTGTACTCTGCTCCTCTGCTCCTCTGCCTGCCTTCACTCACACACCGCGCTCCTTCTCTCTCTCTCTCTCCACCTCTCACGTGCATGCTGCTCACTCCACACTGCAGAAGAGTTAGTTTAGCACTGAGAATATCTAGTGAATGTTCAGTGGACGTTTGTGCAGAAATAACTGCTGCAGCTCCTCCAGACCAACAGAGGTTTCCCGTGTCTTGTGAAGTGACGGGGCTCCGCAGAGAGAAACGTTATCGTCTCCCACCAAAACTCCGGCGTCTCCCCCGTTCCCTCCGGCCGCGGTCGGGAGGCTGAGGCGGGAAAAGCCAACACTAGGATCAGCATTGATTCATGGAGAGACCTTGGTCTGGTCAGCTAACATTACTGCCAAGCAGCTGAAATATAGAGTGATATTGTGCTTTTAGCTGACGTGTGTCTCCTCACTGTGTTGAGCGATGCTCCTTCATGTCTATGTAGAGCGAGCACAAGCGCCAGCAACAGGACGCTGACTTTAGTTGACTTAACGGACACAGGTGAAGCTGTTAACAAGACATTTCTGATTCTTACAAACAGTCCCTTTAAATGTTCAGATAAAGGCTGTTCTTGTGGTAGGAGCCCTAAACCCAACATCTCCTGGTGTCTTTATTCACTCTAGAGATTCAGAATGTGTCTGTGTATAACATGTAAGAGCATCCTGACTGGGACATGAATGATATCCTACTATAGTCTACAAATAACACAGGAAAATACTTTAACTATTAACACTAAACACACCACCGTAACCCCATAATAGCCCAGGTATAACATACTGTAGTGAAGCTACAGCTGATTATCACTGACACAGTTTAACAGGCTTAAAGAAATAATTAATAAATAGGAATAAGTCGACAGAGATTGCCGATACCAGCTGATATACACAACAACACACTGCCAGTGAACCAAATCTCTGGCTGAGAATTGTCTCCATGAAATGCAGCGTTTACTCCCAGCTGATTTGCAAATGATTTAGCCTTTTTTGGAAAATGAAACTAATATTGGTGACCTGCTGTTAAACTCATGGCGTTTGAGACTGAGGGCCACAGACGAGATAGGGAAGTTGGAAAGTATTGAGACGGACGGACGCACTTCACACGACGGGTTTTACAATAGCAGAAATAAAGAAAATCACCAGCTTTATCTTTGAACTTGTGGTGCAACTTTACATTAAGGAAACCTAAATATCAAACTGGGATGTATGATGTCACTGCACACCACACATTATTCATTTCTCTTTTCTGCAGTCACGGTCAGCTAATTCTCTTGAAGGGATGTCACAGTGTTTTACTTTATGTCACGTTGTGAGTCACATACAGAACAACGGGTCTCATGCAGCAACATACTCTTATACTCTCTTACCAAGGGTAAGGATAACCCTTTTAATAATAATAATAATAATAATAACTTGGATTTATATAGCGCCTTTCAAGAAACCCAAGGACGCTTAACATAGACATAAATAGACACAACAAATGGAACATGGCAGTAGCTAGAGACCATAGGCCTTGTTGAAGAGGTGGTTTTGAGGAGTCTTTTGAAGCTGTCCAGAGATGGGGCGTTGTGGAGCTCTATGGGGAGAGAGTTCCAGAGGGTGGGGGGGGGCTGTCACACTGAAAGCTCTGTCCCCAAAAGTCTGCAGGTTTGTGTGGTGGATGGAGAGCTGACCCGTGTTTGAGGATCTGAGGTTCTGGGACTGTGTGTGTGGGTGGAGGAGGTCAGATAGGTACTGAGGGGCCAGAGCATTGAGGGATTTGTAGGTGAGGAGGAGGATTTTGTAGGTGATGTGGGACTTGACCGGGAGCCGATGGAGGTGGATGAGGGTGGCGGTGATGTGCTGTCTTGGTTCGGGTCAGAACCCTGGCAGCTGACTATTGAACATACTGGAGCCTGTCCAGGGCTTTGCTGGGAACCCCGGACAGAACTCCATTGCAGTAGTCCAAACGGGAGGTGACGAAGGCATGGATGAGGGTTTCTGCCACGGAGTCAGAGAGTGATTGTCGGAGTCGAGAGATGTATTTTAGATGGAAGAAAGCGGATTTTGGTAATGAACTTGATGTGCGACTGGAATGAGAGAGTCAGATCCAGGATGACACCCAGGTTGCTGACTTCCGAGGATGGGGAGAAAGAGCAGCCGTCCGTCGACGTCCAGATGTAGATCTCCAACCTTCCGGAGCAGGGCCTTGGAAGCCACAACCTTGAGCTCTGTTTTGTTGCTGTTGAGTTTTAGGAAGTTAGATGACATCCAGATTTTTATTTCATGCAGGCAGTTTACAAGTGACTGTGGGGGGAGCTGGGTGGATGGTTTGGTGCTAAGATATAGCTGTGTGTCGTCAGCATATGAGTGAAAGCTGAGGCCGTGGTGGCGGATGATCTGACCGAGGGGGAGCATGTAGATGGTGAACGATGAACTAATTAGATTTTGATGGTCAAAAGTTAAGGTAACTTTGAGCTAACGTTCGTCCCCTTCTCATGAAACCTGGAGGGAACTGTGTTACATCTGGCACAACAGTCCTCTTGGACTCAAGCGTGACCTGATTAGAATTTAGTGGTCGAAGGTCACTGCGAACTCACAAAACATGTTTATGGACATAACAAAAAAAAAATCATATGCTAATTATGACAATTTGACACAAATGCCTAACAGGATAAAAATGATGAAACAGATGTAAAATGCGACTTGACTGGTTGGCAGAGGCGTACGACCGCGTAGGCAGTAATTCTAGTTTCAGAGGTTCATTCTAATGTATTTTTATTCTGGAGGCTGATAGTTTGTGCTAATATCCAGTCAAACCTCATTAATGTAAATGGGATGGACAAAATATTAGAAACCCCTCTCAGTATAAGGGGGCATTGCTGTTTAACGTTTAAATCAGGTGTACCTAATAAAGTGGCATCTGAGTGTATATCACTTACAACATTTAGTGCTCCCACTGCTCCCATTTATTAAACCCACTGTTCTCTCCAACAGACGAGCTCCTCCTGTGGACCCAGAGATCCTGCGCACCATGAAAACCGTCGGCTTCATCGGTTACGCAGCAAATCCTCGTACCCGCCCTCGGAACCAGGCATGTCAAAAACACACGATGTAGATCTTCCACTGCTTTAAAACAGCCTCGTGTTGTTAAACAGGAAGTCAATCCAGGCTCTCCAAAATATCAAAAAAGTAGCAACGAGGAAGAGAATAATATTAAAAAGCCACTGCAGGTCTTCGTCAGGGTTTACTAACAAACAGACCAGGTGGATGTGGCCTCACCTGTATGGTATCAACAACCAACGGGAGGCGATCACATGATCATCATGATATTACAACATATAACTAAATATCAAAGAGATAACACAGAAACATGTAATTCATGTCCTTCATTAATGAAACTACTTCTACTTTACAACAGAGGCTGTAAAGCAAACACGGGAGCCTGAACAGGAAAATAAACATATTTATAATATTTATAATTATTTATTATTACTCACAGAAAACATGTCAAATCTATATCCTCAATAAGACCAGGATACTTTACGGCAATACTAAGGTACCAGCCTTAGTACTGTGTCATTTCCACTATATTCAGCTGTGTTCAACGTCACGTTGATATTTAGATTTCAAAGATCTAAAAACTATTCTCTGTGTTGGTTTCAGGTTCCTTACAAAATTAAAGACGTGGAACTGGATTATGATAACTACAACCAGGTCCCTGAATCACCGATCGGACGTGATGAAGAGCCACACCTCTACATGGTGCCCAAAAAGTACAGAAAGGTCGGACTCGTTTTCATCATGCTTTTCATATTAAAAGACAGTTTCAGTCTTTCTATAATTAGTTTGCTGTGTATGAAAATAAGTTTTGATCTTTGTGCTGGATCAGGTCACAATTAAATACTCTAAACTTGGACTGGAGGACTTTGACTTCAAACATTACAACAGAACCTTGTTTGCTGGTCTGGAGCCTCACATCCCCAACGCCTACTGCAACTGCATGATCCAGGTCAGAAACTAGGAAGGTGTTCAGTCAAATCAAACAGAGATTATATCAAAGTTGTTGTTTTGCTTTGACCCATGTAGAGTTCTCATTCTCCTGTTTCTGTGTTGGTATGTCAGGTGTTGTATTTCCTGGAGCCAATCCGGTGTCTAGTGCAGAACCATTTGTGCCAGAAGGAGTTCTGCTTGGCCTGTGAGCTCGGATTCCTCTTCCACATGTTGGATTTGTCCCGAGGAGATCCATGTCAGGTAGCTGTTTGTTATTGTTTCTCTGAATGGAGGTTAGGGGTATCCATAATTAACCGTGAATAATAATAATAATAATATATTTTTAAAAAGTATTTCAGAGAACGTACCACAGTTTGAGAACCCCTGCTGTAGATGGTTAGATGGCCAAGCCCACTTGTTTTGTTTCCGGTTCACAACCTCTTCTTCTTCTACTCTGTTTACTGGAGGATTACAGTCACGCGTAGCATAAAGCGCCATCTTCTGACCAAACTACGCTGTAGCTGAGTTTATTCGCTCCAAAACCAGATGAAGGAAATTAGCATTTCTTTTTTTTTTTTTGCAACATTTCAAAAGTTTGCTTAAAGAAGTCAATTGAATGTGAACACAGCTGTAGATTTCCCAATCCAACCTCTCCCATCTCCTCCTCTTAAGGCTAGTAACTTCCTCCGAGCGTTTCGTACCATCCCCGAAGCCTCGGCGCTAGGTCTGATCCTCGCAGACTCAGACGAGCAAACGGGGAAGGCCAGACTCGGCCGCTTAATCCAGAGCTGGAACCGCTTCATCCTCACACAGCTCCACCAGGAGACGCAGGAGCAGGAGGGCCCGCAGGCCTACAGGGGAGCCAGCAGCAGGTATCTGTTCTATACTCACTGTACCGCCTGCCTGATAGGTGTCAGCAGTTTCCGGCTAACCTCATATACATCAATGTGAGTTGATATAAATGTAACCAAGTCACTGATTGTGTTATAAATATATATGAAATATGGTATCGTCTCATATCAATCGCAGCCCCCTGAATTGAATCAGATCAAAATCATACGGTGGCAGACTTTGTGATGTCAGCAAATAAAGAATCAAAATGATATCGTATTGTGATGAAACTGGTGATTTACACCCCTAATATTCATGCAAAACCTAACAAACAAAGTTCTGACGGATACGTATACGTATAAGATATGTATAGGTTTAGGAAATATGTCATTTGTGTTGTGTATTCGTTTATACAGTTCTCTGGGTTCCTCTGGTGAGTCCGCCATCGGAAAACTGTTTGGATGTGAAGTTGAGAACAGCAGTCTGTGTCGCTGTGGCAAGGAGACGGTCCGCTCCTCCCTCACGCTGCTCTTCACCATGCATTACCCCGAACAGAACTCTCAAGGTGAGTTCACGCTGCTCTTCACCATGCATTACCCCGAGCAGAACTCTCAAGGTGAGTTCACCCTGCTCTTCACCATGCATTACCCCAAACAGAACTCTCAATGTGAGTTCACCCTGCTCTTCACCATGCATTACCCCAAACAGAACTCTCAAGGTGAGTTCACCCTGCTCTTCACCATGCATTACCCCAAACAGAACTCTCAAGGTGAGTTCACCCTGCTCTCCACCATGCATTACCCCAAACAGAACTCTCAAGGTGAGTTCACCCTGCTCTTCACCATGCATTACCCCAAACAGAACTCTCAATGTGAGTTCACGCTGCACTTCACCATGCATTACCCCGAGCAGAACTCTCAATGTGAGTTCACGCTGCTCTTCACCATGCATTACCCCGAGCAGAACTCTCAAGGTGAGTTCACGCTGCTCTTCACCATGCATTACCCCGAGCAGAACTCTCAAGGTGAGTTCACGCTGCTCTTCACCATGCATTACCCCGAGCAGAACTCTCAATGTGAGTTCACGCTGCTCTTCACCATGCATTACCCCGAGCAGAACTCTCAATGTGAGTTCACGCTGCTCTTCACCATGCATTACCCCGAGCAGAACTCTCAAGGTGAGTTCACGCTGCTCTTCACCATGCATTACCCCGAGCAGAACTCTCAAGGTGAGTTCACGCTGCTCTTCACCATGCATTACCCCGAGCAGAACTCTCAATGTGAGTTCACCCTGCTCTTCACCATGCATTACCCCGAGCAGAACTCTCAAGGTGAGTTCACGCTGCTCTTCACCATGCATTACCCCGAGCAGAACTCTCAATGTGAGTTCACGCTGCTCTTCACCATGCATTACCCCGAGCAGAACTCTCAAGGTGAGTTCACGCTGCTCTTCACCATGCATTACCCCGAGCAGAACTCTCAAGGTGAGTTCACGCTGCTCTTCACCATGCATTACCCCGAGCAGAACTCTCAATGTGAGTTCACCCTGCTCTTCACCATGCATTACCCCGAGCAGAACTCTCAAGGTGAGTTCATGCTGCGTTCCAGGCGACGCAGAGGTCCGGTCATGGTGGATGGATTCGCCATGAGTTCACAGGTAGGAACTGCGACTTTGAGTGGCGTTCCATTATATTATACATATTATATATATTATTATTATTATATTATTTATTATTATTTCTAGTAGGAGGTCAGAAAGTTGTCTGGAACGCAGCATTAAAGAACTCTTTCACACGGCTGAGCATGAACAGTCTTGTGTAGCTATCCCGTGTACCTCGAGCGTCACCCTGAGAGACGAGTGTACGGATAAACCCGACATAGATAAAAGTTCATAGTTGTGTTTTTGTTGTTTGACTCATCAGAGAAAACAATAAAGGAATACGACTTTGCTGAGATCTTGAAGAAGAGCATCTGTCTGGAGCAGAGCACTCAGGCGTGGTGTGAAAACTGTGAGAAGTATCAACCCACAGTGAGTTACAGCTCCCCTTCAGACACTGATCATATTCACACTCATTTCACCCTGTTCTGCATCATCAGAGGGTTTCTGTGTTCCACTTCAGGTGCAGACACGCAACATTCGATGTCTTCCAGATGTTCTGGTCATCAACTGTGAGGTGAACAGTGCTAAAGAGGCTGAATTCTGGAAGGTCCAGGCAGAGGTAAATGACACTCATTTTGGTTTTATTTCCATCCTGGTAAGTTTCAAATAGACTTTAAATAATTCATAACATGCCTATTAGTCTATGAGCCTGACCCCCAAAACGTGGCCGTCGTTTCACTTCGGAGGGACCAGGTCTCAGGGATTTTTTTAAAGGTCTATGTCCGTAGTGTTGGACAATGTATGATAGCATTGCAGCAATGGTAGCTTTCAATGTGCTATCACTTCTTCTTTCATCCCTCCGTCATTACATTTTTCCATCTTTTTTCCCCATTTCCCACATAGATCCAGAATAAAAGAGGGAAACCAACACACAATATCATGAAGTCATATATCGTTGTAAAGCTTAGACTATAATCTATCCATCGGTCACAATGTCATGACACTGAGGTCAAGAGAATTTTACCTTTGACCTGCAATGGGGCAAATTCTTAATGCCACTCCAAATACCCTTATAACTACCTTCATATTGAAAAAAGTGAACATCATTTTCACATATCAGCTGGAATATAACCCACTGCTGCTGAATCGGTTTTGCTGCTTAGAAAGTTATTTTAAACGGCCGCAATAACAGAATCCAATGCAAAGTTCTGACATTCTGTCAAATACAAACTGCACAAAGTTATGTTTATTCTGATAGGACATGTTATTGTTGTTGTTAGTCATGTAATATATCATTTTAAAGCTCTTTTTGTGCTCTTTATGTTGGAACTATCCATGTGCACATCAGATCAATATGAAGGTAGTTATAAGGGTATTTGGAGTGGCGTTAAGAATTTGCCCCATTGCAGCATTAGAGGTCAAAGGTCAAATTCTCTTGACCTCAGTGTCATGACATTGTGACCGATGGATAGATTATAATCTAAGCTTTACAACGATATGTGACTTCATGATATTGTGTGTTGGTTTCCCTCTTTTATTCTGGATCTATGTGGGAAATGGGGAAAAAAGATGGAACAAATGTAATGATGGAGGGATGAAAGAAGGAGTGATAGCACATAGAAAGCTACCTTTGCTGCAATGCTATCATGCATTTTCCAACACTGGAGACATAGACCTTTAAAAAGAATCCCTCTGAGACCTGGTCCCTCCAAAGGGGCACGACCAGCCCCCCGGCTCGTGGACTATATGTTGTTAGTTACATGTGATTGTCTTTTGGTTTTCCTCACAGTACGCCTTCAATAAGGCCATGCAGAAAGAGGCGATGGAACCTGCAAAACCTAAAGAGCCCCCCCCGCCCATGCCCACCGAGTGGTGCTTGGAGTAAGATCCCCTTTTAATGTCAAAGAAATCGGGTTGACCCGTTGATTGTGTCCGTTATCGATTCATGTTTGTGATTAAAGCTGCAAATCTGATAAAAAGGTTAATTTTGATTCTGTTACTGTAATGTCTGTTTCTCTCCTCACATGTTCTCAGAATCATCTTCTAGTGTACCGTTTAGCTGTAAAATGAGAAAGTTTGTGACCCGGCAGCCATGTTGAGATCTGTTGAGGAAATACCAAGCACCGCTCAATGGCCGGAGACAACTTCCTGTTTTTACAGCTGACACTAAAACATGTTTCTGAAAATGTTTAAGGAGAGGAATAGACATTGCAGTAACAGAATATAGCAGATTCATTGTTTATATTATTTATATGTCTATAAAACATCAGAAAATAGTAAAATATATAAATTGTTTGTGTCCAAACAAGATATAAAAGAGAGAAGAGCAGCGAATCTTTACATTTGAGAGGCTGAAACTATCACGTTTGGCAAAAATGGATTTAAACAATTGATAGATAATCAATTTAGTTTCCAATTAATTGACTTAATGACTAATTGTTACTTTAATAACCCTGGACTGAACACCACTTGAAACTTCACTTTCACGTCACGTTACGACCCTGCAGCGGGGAGGACGGATGCAGCATGGAGGGCTTCACCTTTGACACGCGGGCGGAGGATCTGCGACACGTCTGGATCCCGATGGCTCTCAAGATGTCCATCAGCAAAAGTCAGGGACTGGAGATCGGCAGCTGGCCTGAAGGAGAGGAGGTGAAGAAGGAGAACGATTTTCATTCTTTACTTCTCGTGTGTTAGAGATTTACATGCAACTAATGAACTCGTCACATCGCCTCTGATCAGTTAAGTGCTGCCGAGGAGGAGGAGGGCGCCTCCGTCTACGACTTGGTGGTCACGGTGCCTCACGTCCTGGACGCTCGTACGGGTGGCAACTTGGTCGCACACATCAAAGTGGGAGAGACGTACCATCAAAGAAAAGAGGTGAGATTCCAGTCTGAGACAAAGTGGAGCTGATGTTTTACTCTGGGTAAACAGTGACATTTCAATTGTTTGTTTCAGGGAGTCACACATCAGCAGTGGTACCTCTTCAATGACTTCTTAATTGAGCCAATTGACAAGGTAAATATGTGACTGTATTTAATTGATGCTAATGTTTGCAGTCATATCAAAGCATTGTGTGTTTGTGTTTGTCAAGACTGAAGCTGCTCAGTTTGATGTGAGCTGGAAAGTGCCAGGCATTCTGTATTACGCCAAGAGGAACTACCACACCAAATACGACCTCCGCAGTAAGTCGCAGGACATCATCTGGAGATTTTACTTGTAGGTTTGCATTCATTCATTTGCCTGCTCATGCTTCTCTGTTTTGTCTCAGTTAAGAACCCCATAGACGCCAGCGTGCTGCTGACGGAGGCCTCGCTGGCTCGGAAGCAGAGGAAGAGTCACGCCACTTTCATCCCCCTCATGGTCAGCGAGATGCCGCAGGCCGGCGACTTGGTGGGGCTGGACGCCGAGTTTGTCACGCTCAACCAGGTGAGTCTGGATTATAATGACACTCACTCTGTCACACAGGACGTTTACAAGAAACCAGGTTACTCAGAGAACGCAGGTTATCGGAGAACTGCAGTGACCTTTGTTACTGTAAAGCTGAGTATGTCTTCGTCCGTCAGTAATCACATGAATCCATATTTTAGAGCATGGCTTGCTCACTTTAACTCTATCAGACCAACATGTTCAGACTGTAGTTGGACTTTGGATGGAATCATTTTTAAGATGTAATAATGATCTCTCCTCTGATTCACCCACTCCCTGTCTTAAAGAAGAACTCCATCAACTTTACACTAGAAGTCTCTTTGCAAGTGTTCAAGAGTACCACCGCATAGGTGAAACAAGTTGAATAAAGCCTTGGCCTGATTGGGATCAGACACTTTATATAAACCTTGTGACCGTGTGTTTGCAGGAAGAGGCAGAGCTTCGCAGTGACGGCACCAAGTCGACCATCAAGCCCAGTCAGATGTCTGTGGCCAGGATCACCTGTGTGAGGGGTCAGGGGACCAATGAGGGGGTGCCCTTCATCGACGACTACATCTCCACTCAGGAGCAGGTGAGTCATAGAAGTACATTCACAGGAAGTGTTGAATGTTGTGGATGGGGGGGTTACACCTGATTAAACTATGACCCGATCACTACCTCTGTCGTGTTGCCTTCACTGTCATTAAACAGTGTTGATGATACACTCGAACACATGCAGGGGTTCGTCCTGCAGTACGTTCAAGCAGTTCTGGAACGGTCTGAAATGAGGAGCACATCAAGAATGTGCAGAGAGGTTGAGCTCTGTTTTCTCTTGTTTGGGTTAGCAAACCCTAACCCCCTAACCCTAACCCTGTTTGGGTTAGCAAACTCCAACCCTAAAGCCTGGGACACACCAGGAACTTCAGGAGCGCGTTGCGGCTGTGTGGCGGCTGCGTGGCGGCTGCGTGGCGTGGTGGTTGCGTGATTCACGCGTCGGGTGTTCACACCACCTGCTTGTCTGCTGCGTTTCTGCTGCTGCCAGCTCTTTCTTTCTACATAGAGTTTGCCTTTTAATGGCCATTTTATTTCATTATAACTGTCATTTATATTTATTTTAGACAGAGAAAGGTTAAGAAACGTGTGGTAATTTGTAAATAAAAGTAATAATCCACAATTAAATCCCCGTACTATATTCATTCATGGAGCTCTCCAAGTCACTGCATGTTCTAATGTTTGGGCACATTTTTCAGAATAAAAGCCTTGTGTTAACAAATGAAGGAATTCTGTCCACAGAAAAAAACGCTTGAGGGCTTTTATTTTGAAATGAAAGTAGGAAGTGTTGATTTAAAAATAAGTCTTTACTTTTTTTTCATCTCCGTAACATTTTCTACAGATAGACGTGTAAACTGTAGTAATGTTGCTGGTATGAAGTCAATATACAGTCAATAGATCACCTTCACTCTGTTGTTGCTGTGAGACGCGCGGCACGCGGCAAAAAAAGCAAAGACCTCTATTCTCTAGAAGAGACGCAGCTGAGACGCGCGTCTCACACGGGCAGTGTGGCTGCTACCTGTCCTGTTAACACGGACGCCGGAAAAAAAACCCAAACGCGCTGCTGACGTTCCCGGTGTGTTCCAGGCTTAACTCTGTTCAGTTACTGCTGCACAAGCAATTAGCATCACAGAAACATTTCCTGAACTTTTATTGTGCTCCGATCAGGATGATTGATCACTTGTCCCTATAGTGAGTACTACAGGGCTCAACACTAACTTTTAAAAGTGGTTGCCACGCTGGCGACCAGGCGTCAGCTTTTGGTTGCCAACACTTAATAATATATGGTTGCCTTTTTTAGTCACCTTATATTTTGAGTAATTAAAATACTATGCAGTTAAACGTCAGAAATTTAACCTAAAAGAATAAAAGCTTTATTACAGTAACCGATTGTTTTTCATCTGATACTTTTACAGAATTGAATACTTAATCGTTAACGTTAAGTTATTACGTTAATTAATTAACGTTAACTTGTTACGTTAATCAGTTAACGTGTCCTCCCTCAGTTCCCGGTATATAAACCACTGGGTTTACCCCCTCTTAGTCCAGCAGTTGTTTTTTATGCTTTTTCATGCTGAATGAATTTCCAAGGAACTTTATCCGCACATCTCTTGTAAGATTTGAAGTGGTGCTTTTGTGTGATTCTTTGTTTTACAAATCTATCGATTGAATCAACTAATCGATTAATCTGCAAAACAAAGTGTGTTGAAGAGTGTTAGTCGACAAAGAATTTCCTTGGTTATAAATATAAGTTATTTTTTTATTTTTTTACCGTGGTATCGAGAATCGTGGAAATTCACTGGTATCGGTATGGACTAACTATTAGATTTCTGGTATCGGTATGGACTAACTATTAGATTTCTGGTATCGGTATGGACTAACTATTAGATTTCTGGTATCGGTATGGACTAACTATTAGATTTCTGGTATCGGTATGGACTAACTATTAGATTTCTGGTATCGGTATGGACTAACTATTAGATTTCTGGTATCGGTATGGACTAACTATTAGATTTCTGGTATCGGTATGGACTAACTATTAGATTTCTGGTAAGGTGACATCCCGAGTGAAAACACAGCGTTACTGTCGAGCCTCGTACTTTCTGCTAACTTGATAGAAAAGTCTTTTATTCATCAAGTTGATCAAGTGAAACATTAACCCTGAAGGTACGGTGCTTTTTCTAACACATGTGAATGTCTGTTCTTCCAGGTGGTCGACTATTTGACACAATATTCTGGCATCAAACCGGGAGACCTGGATGCAAAGATTTCTTCAAAGCATTTGACCACGCTGAAGTCCACTTACTTAAAGCTGCGCTTCCTCATCGACACGGGAGTTCGCTTCGTCGGTCACGGCCTGCAGAAGGACTTTCGGGTTATTAATCTACTGGTATGTTATTACGTCAGATTGGTTCTGTAGATGGATCATTTAAGTTTACAGTTGACTGTGAAGTGCATCATTGAATCACTGTAAGGGGAACACAGGTGACTTGATCTGTTTCTTTTCTGTTGTTAAGGTTCTGAAAGACCAAGTCATCGACACCGTCTACCTGTTCCATTTACCCCGCAAGAGGATGATTTCGCTGAGATTTCTCGCCTGGTACTTTCTAGGTAAGTTAATGCAGCTCTAATCAATGTTTTCTATGAACAACAGATCACATGACTAGGTGTAATGTGAAAGGTGGCTCGTTGTGACAAATCTACAGAGAAGCTTGTTGTTTAGCTGTCTGGCCCACAACTTTACTGTTGTGTTTCACTCTCACCGCTCTCATAGCAACGCTTTCAGACGCAGAAGGCAGCTGGTTTCAGAGGACAAAGCTGTACACACTACCTGCTCAGCACCAAACAGCAGACAGACACAGTCAGAGGGCCTTTCCCATTTCTGATTTTATACGGCTCGACTCCTCTCCTCGACTCCTCTCCTCGCGTCTTGGTCCCGCCCACGGGAGATGCGAGCGGAGGAGGCGAGGAAAAGACACGAGGAGAGAGGAAGAGGAAATATGTTTTTAGAGATATGAGATGTCGTTTCCTCTGAAGCGTCACGTGAAGCGACGTCTGTTTCTGATGACAGCAGCAGCTGATCACAGCTGGATCAGCTGATCACAGCTGGATATCACTCCGGTATAAAACTCCAGTGATGTTGATGTATCAGATCAAACCGATCAGCGCAGCTTCCAATCAATAAATTATATCCAATAAGGGGGCGTGTCGGTCGGTAAAATACTTCCGTGGAGGATACACTGGAGGATACACTGGAGGATACACTGGAGGATACACTGGAGGATACACTGGTGCATCCTCGCTCATTGCTCCTCCGTCAAGCCTCCTCGATCCTCGCTTCTCAAGATGCATTTTAGGAATTGGGATGTCCTTCAAGATGGAGCGCTGAGATCGATTTCCGGGTCACAGCCGGAGGAGCGAGGAGGCAAAAAATCGTGAAATGAGATGCAGCTAGAGACTAGCTGTGTAGACATGTGACTCCAAATAAATGCTAACGTTAAAACGTGATAACATGTCGATGTTTTGTTTACAGCTTGTTTCTGCTGCCCCCATGTGATTAAAAAAAAGTGTTATTGCACCGTTGAGGGGCGGCTGCGAGCCGCTCCTCTGAGCCGCTCAGCCTTTCAGTTCATTATTAACATTTCTTTTAACCGTTTTAACCGATAGCGTTAATCGGTTAAAATGCTTGATGTGGGTTAACGGTTAAACGGTTAATTATGGACATCCCTAATTTCGACGTCTTGGCACTAAAGCGTTTTAATGTCCAATAATACCCACATTGTGAACTGATGCTTAACGGTTCAGATGCAGGAATCATTATGACGAGTCATTCCTGATTGTCCTTTTTTCTCTTTGTGGTTCCCAGACCTCAGCATCCAGGGGGAAACCCACGACAGCATAGAGGACGCACGCACCGCTCTGCAGCTGTACAGGAAGTACCTGGAGCTGAGTCGTGGAGGGGGGAACGACGAAGTGAGGAAGGTCCTGAAGGGACTCTACGAAAAAGGCCGCCAGCTGGACTGGAAAGTCCCGGAGTCGGACGCAGGAGATGGTCAAGGTAGCCCAAAAAGTACGACGTAACATGGAATCAGATCGCTGATGTTAATGATGTAATAATGAGTTTAGAGTACAGGGCATCATGGGAAACGGAGTCTGTCTGAGTGGATTGAAAGCACTCTCCTCCCTTCAACAGGTGCTGCTGTGTTTCCCTCTGTGATGGGGCTGTGAGCTGCACCGCGACACCGAAGACATCCGCTCGTTCAGTTGGTCAGATTTTGCATTGTTTTGCATTGTGTATATGAAGGTCCTCGTTGCCTGGACAGGCCACTTCAGCTCAGTGACTAAACAGTTTTAATCAATGTTTACTTTTCATCCAGGAAAGGTTGTCAGAAAAGGACATTTGTATTGTATGATTTGGAGCCTTTTTTTAAAAAATACAACATGTTTTATAAATAAATGTCTCATGAGCACTAGAGGAGGATCCATCGTGTTTCATACCAGGAAGTGGGAAATACATTTTACATTATTAACATGGTCTTTCTGAGAAGTCTATTCAAATTTAACAATAAGTTTTGCCTTCTGAGAAATTTTGTAGTGTTGTGAATGCTCGGTTGTAAATTTGCCTGTTGATTTGCCTGAAAGGTTTCATTGACATTTACCAGCAGATTGGGGTCGTTCCCCAGGCGGTGTAATATCTCCGTTAGCATTCATAACAGCAGCAGTACAGAGATAACAGATAACAAGTCGTAGTAGATTCATTTATTTGTACATAAATACACACAGTGCGTTGGTTTGTGAATGAGGAGACGAATCTTCTTTTATTCAAGTAAACATTAAACTTTAAACAATAAACTTCCACGGTCGTGACTAACCCCAAAAAAACAAGATGTTCGTACAGAATTAAAGGGACTGTTTGTAAGAATCCTAAATGTCTTGTTAACAGCTTCACCTGTGTCCGTTAAGTCAACTAAAGTCAGCGTCCTGTTGCTGGCGCTTGTGCTCGCTCTACATAGACATGAAGGAGCATCGCTCAACACAGTGAGGAGACACACGTCAGCTAAAAGCACAATATCACTCTATATTTCAGCTGCTTGGCAGTAATGTTAGCTGACCAGACCAAGGTCTCTCCATGAATCAATGCTGATCCTAGTGTTGGCTTTTCCCGCCTCAGCCTCCCGACCGCGGCCGGAGGGAACGGGGGAGACGCCGGAGTTTTGGTGGGAGACGATAACGTTACTCTCTGCGGAGCCCCGTCACTTCACCAGACACGGGAAACCTCTGTTGGTCTGGAGGAGCTGCAGCAGTTATTTCTGCACAAACGTCCACTGTACATTCACTAGATATTCTCAGAGCTAAACTAACTCTTCTGCAGTGTGGAGTGAGCAGCATGCACGTGAGAGGTGGAGAGAGAGAGAGAGAAGGAGCGCGGTGTGTGAGTGAAGGCAGGCAGAGGAGCAGAGGAGCAGAGGAGCAGAGGAGCAGAGACTCCGGTCCTGGAGTCCAAAGCTACGGTCTCCACCGCGTCCTCCGACCGCGGCCAACACTGTTTAACAGACGAGCTTCACGAGATACAACCAAGAGGTTTTGGTGCTTCGCTGGAGTTTGTGTTGGAGTCTGAGTCTGAACAGCGGAGACACACGAGAGACCATGAGACACCGACCAGCAATGATTTATACCTGGAAGAAGTTACAAACAGTCCCTTTAAATAAATGTACTCAGAATAGAGTTGCCGGTTTTCCCGCATAAATAGTTTTGGCTTTAGCTGTAATTATAAAATCCTGTATGTTTTTGTTCTTCCTAAAAGCAGCAATGATATTGTAGTTATGACAATGATTCCTAAGCGCTCTGACGAGTTGGACCGTTACTGGAGAGAATATAGTTACGACAGGCAGTTGAGAGGTCACTGAAACGGGCTTTGTTTGTTTGAAACTGTTGAAAACCTTTCTAAGGAAAGGCCCACAGTGCCCTCTAGTGATCAAAGCTGAGAACAACACTTTAATAGCAAGCAGCTACCTTTATTAAAGGGACTGTTTAAAGTTGGTCTCATTTAATGATGTCAGGTGGTAAAACTCCAAAAATTACTGGAGGTTGTGAGTTCGATCCTTATGTGACACAGTCTGTTTTCAGGTCTAACTTCTAATGACGAAGTCAAATATCCCAAGAGAACAGTCCTCAGTGTGGCATTGGTGGCTTGGCTGCTAAGTTCCCGGTTCTGGCTGCGGCAGAGCGGGGTTCCTCACATCGATGCCCGGTGCCCGACAGTGGAGTGAGACGCGCGGACTTACCAGGGTTTACCAGAGATACAACTGGGGGGTTATGCAACAGGAAACACAGTGTACACAGTATATATATATATAATATTATTATATATATAGTTAATATTATTATATATTATAACCCTGACCTGTATGATGTATATAACCATAACCCTATCCTATATAATATATAACCATAACCCTATCCTATATAATATATAACCATAACCATATCCTATATAATATATAACCATAACCCTATCCTATATAATATATAACCATAACCATATCCTATATAATATATAACCCTAACCATATCCTATATAATTTATAACCCTAACCATATCCAAACTATACTATGACTTTTTATGAAATTGTTCAACATATTATACTATGACTTTTTTTCATGAAAATTTTCATCATATACTATGACTTTATGAAATTTTTCAACATGCTATACTATGACTTTTTTGTCATTGAGTGGATTCCAGTTTAACATCTTCGAGTGGATGTTTCAATCTCTCTCAAGTTGGGATACTGCACATATTTAAACAATAACTTGACAGTGTTAAAGGTGCTATTTATAAGAATCAGAATGTGTTGTTAACAGCTTCACCTGTGTCCGTTAAGTCAACTAAAGTCAGCGCCCTGTTGCTGGCGCTTGTGCTCGCTCTACATAGACATGAAGGAGCATCGCTCAACACAGTGAGGAGACACACGTCAGCTAAAAGCACAATATCACTCTATATTTCAGCTGCTTGGCAGTAATGTTAGCTGACCAGACCAAGGTCTCTCCATGAATCAATGCTGATCCTAGTGTTGGCTTTTCCCGCCTCAGCCTCCCGACCGCGGCCGGAGGGAACGGGGGAGACGCCGGAGTTTTGGTGGGAGACGATAACGTTTCTCTCTGCGGAGCCCCGTCACTTCACAAGACACGGGAAACCTCTGTTGGTCTGGAGGAGCTGCAGCAGTTATTTCTGCACAAACGTCCACTGAACATTCACTAGATATTCTCAGAGCTAAACTAACTCTTCTGCAGTGTGGAGTGAGCAGCATGCACGTGAGAGGTGGAGAGAGAGAGAGAGAAGGAGCGTGGTGTGTGAGTGAAGGCAGGCAGAGGAGCAGAGGAGCAGAGGAGCAGAGACTCCGGTCCTGGAGACCAAAGCTACGGTCTCCCCCGCGTCCTCCGACCGCGGCCAACACTGTTTAACAGCTTCACTAGATACAACCAAGAGGTTTTGGTGCTTCACTGGAGTTTGTGTTGGAGTCTGAGCCTGAACAGCGGAGACACACGAGAGACCATGAGACACCGACCAGCAAGGATTTATACCTGAACAAGTTACAAACAGTCTCTTTAACAAAGGGAACTGTATATACAAAATACATCTATAGAAATAAGACTGATGGATTATATTCACCAGAAGTATAAAACATTACATGTTCCTTATAAATTAAAAAGAAAATACCACTAATCTTGAGGGGAATGTCTTTATTCTTTGATTTTTGGGTTGCTGGAAAACATTTAATAAATAATGACTGACAATGATCCTGATATATTTGACTTCAGGACATGAAATCAAACATTTTTACTGGATTAATATAGATATTTTCCAAAGTAAAAGTCCCTAGAAGTGTATGTTTCAACTTTTTCCCTCCATGGTCTAGTGTTAAAAAAGTTAACAAAAATCACAGTAAATTGCAAAATCGAATCGCAATACTTAAAAATCTGAATACATATTGAATCAGGAGATAGTTGAATCGACCCAGCCCTAGTAAACACTCACTGGATTTGTCTGACTCAGACTGCTGAATCTTCATATTAGTTTCAGTCTAACTTCTGAAGTCATTTCTTACAGTGTAGTTGTGTTATGAAGGGACCACTTCACAGGAGGAATGATTACTGCCACCAATAACTCTTTTAATGTACATATGACATGTGGCTGTTGTTTATAGACACACTTGAACAAATGTGGACCTTTCCTGTAAATGACATAAACCTGCTAAGCTCCCAGATACAGTGAGAAGAAGGCCATGTAATAAATGAAGTAATGAAGTCCAACAAGTCTGATTTGATATTGATCCTCTAATTCCAGACTTGACTGAGATCAGTAGCATGTTATTGATGTGTGTTGACATGAACAGCTGTATGAATGTTGTGGTGACATCTGGATGATGTCTGTAGAAGGCTGACATTATGATGATCCACAATAACACAATGACAAAGTCACTCTACTCATTTTAGGGAAAGGATCATTGATTAGGACATAGTGATGTTGAGCTACATATTTAAAACCTGAACACATCTGACTGGATTATAAAGTGATTTTTATCTTCATCATTTATTCTTTATTCAGATTGAGTGACTGCAGGTTGTCAGAGATCAGCTGTGCTTCTCTGGCCTCAGCTCTGAAGTCCAACCCCTCCCATCTGAGAGAGCTGCATCTGGTTAACAACAACCTGAAGGAATCAGATGTGAAGCTGTTGTCTGATCTTGTGAAGAGTCCACACTGTAGACTGGAGACTCTGAGGTCAGTAGAGGGTCGGAGTCGGTCCATGCTGGTTTCAGCAGTATTGCTGTGATGTGTTTCCTCAGTTAAGCTGTGAGAGGAGAACGGTGACACACAGAGAGAGAGAGAACAGTCAGCCAATCAGATCAGCCAGAAGCTCATCATGTGATCATGTGTTAGAGTTGATGTGAAGAAGATGTTGTTGTTGTGTTCATGTCTCCAGGAAATAAAGCTGGATTACAGCTGACAGCATCACAATCATGTATAGAGACAGTGGTCCTCATCCATCAAACTGTCGTACCATCAGACTCTGATCAGAAAGTCTTTGTTCTCTCATTGATCAGTTCATCTCTGTCACAGCTCTGAGATCAGTCTGACTGAAGCCTCAGATCACTGGCTCTTATTTCATAGAACCGTGGTTACATTTAGTAACCATGATGTGCTTAAAGGAGGGTAACGGGATGAGGGTGTGGAGGTTTAGTGTCTTCATTAACTCGTTCCAGTCACTAGGAGCAGCACACTGGAATGAGTGAGGACCAGAGGAGGTGCAGACTTTAGGAACGACCACACTGATGAATTAGCTAGAAGATAAATTGCGGTTCCTGTTGGAGATATTGAGTAGTGAGCGGAGATATGGAGGTTGGTTCTGCTAATGATAGTTTTATAAATGAACTGTGTGCTGCATCAGTGACTGACAGCTGATGAAGGGAGTCTCTGTAAACACTGATTCATGACTTCTGTTCTCTTCTTCTCTCATCAGATGGGAGTGGTGATCTCCGTCAGTCTGAGTGATCAGAAAAGTGGATGTGCTGAGAGGATCAGCCGTGTCCTGATGATCCACAGAGGTTCACCACCTGGACCTGCATCTGATTTTGTCTTTTTTATTCATTCATATATTCTGAACCCAAAGTGCCTCTGCAGAATAGTTCAGTTTATGACAACATAACTGTAGATGAACACATTTAAATAGATCTCTCTGCTTTGCTTTGTGTCGCAGCTCCACCCTGTGGAACGATGGAGTTTTGCTGTTTATTTCCACACATTTCTAAATAACAGTGGAAGTTAATAAAGTTACCCTTTTAAAACCGAGCCCTCAGGAAGAGGGCCGTGCTTTGATGCCCATTTTCGTAGCGGCCAAACGGCGGTACGACAACTTCTGTGTCCGCGGTGCGGACTAAGACGCGAGGAGAGGAGTCGAGGAGAGGAGTCGAGGAGAGGAGTCGAGCCGTATAAAATCAGAAATGGGAAAGGCTCTATGTCTCTCTCTCCTTGTTAATCTGATTTGCTCCACTGTGGCAGCTGATGTCCCAGCATGCAGCGTGGTCCTGATGGAGGAAATGAATGAATGTGTTCGTACTGAACCTCATGCTGTCTTTCAGAACCGTTTAATGAACCACGACTGCCATGTCCTGGAGTTAGTTAACCTATAATTTAAACTCCTGTCGAGCCCTGAGTTTCAATGTTACATGTTGTGTTACTCAGTTTCTCCTGCAGCTGTTTTAAACGCTCCACCTCCACAGATGATTTCACTTATTGGATAGATTGGACCTCCTCTTGTCTGACTGTGTAACTCCTCCTCTCCCCTCTTTTGTCTAATGTTTTATCCACATAGTGTTTGTGGCTGCAGCTTCCTTGGTAGCTCACATGTTGTGCAGCATATTGTGCTTCCACCTGGAGTAAAAGGTGTGATATAAATAAAGTTTTATTTGCTTGCTCACACACTTCCAGCATAGCTTGGCCTTGGGCACAGTCTTATCAACCACGATAACTGAAAACCAGCGGGCAACTCCGGGTCTGAGATGTGAAGCCAATGATGAAGAGCCTTAAACCTTCATCCTGTCCACCAGCCAGCAGGGTGCGACTCCTCTGCTTCTATAGAAGTCTGATAAAAAATGAGCCTCCTTCTCTCTTCATTTATACCTCAATAAACATTATAAACATGAGTTTATGGTCTCAATCTGTAGTTTCAAGTCTCCTTCTTAATACAGCATAGATAGATATATAGATAGATAGATAGATAGATAGTAACTTTATTGATCCCGAGGGAAATTCAAGTTTCCAGCATCACACCTCCATAGTGCAAAACATGTTAGTAAAAAGGCAGTAAAAAAGTTAGTAGTGCAAAGTACAAAAAAATATACCAGATATAAAAATACAAGGAGATGAAGAAAACTGTTAAAACTGAATATAGTGCAGGGTAACAGCTGTGATACACGACTATAAAAGTGATGCTCATTTAGTAAATGATGGTCCCAGTCTAGTTTCTCTCTTGAATTACAATATGCTGACAGGGTTTTATGGGATTATTTGCCCAATGATGCCAAAAACGTTCTGCCTACTGAAGCTTTAATTGTTTGTGCGGTGAGCGATGGATCAGTCAAACTGCCTGATCTTCCTCATCTTCACTGTCCAGTAGAGGAACCAGCATCAGTCCAGCACCGACCACTACCAGACTCACAACGATCAGCATCTGTGTGTTCAGACAGAACAAATGAGAACCATCAGTGTTCTTACATTCTTAAATTAACCGTCAGAATAAATCATTAGTGCAGTCAGATCGTACGGTGCAGAGAAAAGCCACCCAGTGGTCTGACACGCTCTGGTTCGGCTGGTTTCCACTGGAGTCCCACTGGGCCAGAGAGCTTTCGTAGTCCAGATTGAGAATGCCGACAGGCAAAACCCGGATCCCCCAGTAAACCATCTTCACCCTGCGGTAGGCGGCGTCCTGCACGACGCAGCTATACGTACCTGAAGGTGACACGACATTCAGCAGCAGGTGTGATTGGCTTCAAAGTTAAAAGTTCCTCACAGTAACTTTACTGAACTGTAGACCTGCTGGTCCAACCCTACGAGCTCAACAGGAAATGGAGTTTTGAACTTAAACCAGAATGTGTGTGAGCACATGCATTCAGGTGTGTTTACCTGCGTCCTCCTCCCTGACGGGGTCCAGAATCAGCCGGTCCAGCAGAGGAGCTTCCCACTGACTAAACAGAGAGTCATCGGAGCTGATTATTCCTCGGGCGTAACGCCACGACACCCTGAGAACAGGAAAGAGAAAAACACCGTGAACGCTGCCCTCTATCACAGAGCTGCTGGTTGCTCTACCTCTGTAACACTCCACCGGACAAACACAAGTCACGGGTTGTTTCACTTACATCTTTATACAGCACAATGCAACTTTTTAATAATTGTACCAACAAAAGTCCATCAGTCTGCATCTTCAGATGCTGTTTAGTTTCTCCTGTGTTTTTACTTGAGCTCCTGTTTGTGGGCTCCTGTCTCCAGATGTACACCTTCATCAATATTTCAGTGAATGCTTCAATAATGCATATTCTGAAATATAATTTACATCTATAACCAAACTAAGTTAGTGAATATCAAAGGGCTTGGTATGGGGGGAGGCTAAATATGACCCACGGCTTTCACCTCGGGGCCTCCTGCCGGGTTAATCCAGCCGGAGGAAACTAAACACACTCCAATAAAGAACATCAATCACTGCTAAACTTTTATTCTGCACTGCGTGTCTACGGTTGTTTTGCAGGATGAGGTTTTTCTGTTGTTTGTAATCAAACGGACGTGAATGTGCTGCGTCCTCACCTCCAGGAG
Organism: Sebastes umbrosus; assembly: GCF_015220745.1. Taxonomy (NCBI): domain Eukaryota; kingdom Metazoa; phylum Chordata; class Actinopteri; order Perciformes; family Sebastidae; genus Sebastes; species Sebastes umbrosus. The sequence goes on along the minus strand of NC_051274.1, from coordinate 35,188,414 downwards.
AACCTCCCAATCTCCTTCATGACTTCTCCCAGACAGTCGATCTCCACTTTCTGTCCTGAAGTCACAGTCATGGTCCTGAGTCCACACTGCCACGACTCCACACAGTTCACCGTACGGACACGACACTCCTCCGACACCTTCCATTCAGACACGTCCACACGCAGACGACAACCATTGTTCAGATTGTAGTCTCAGTTATTGTTCTCTGTCATTCAGTGTTCGATGTTTAACTTTAACTGACAGATAAACAGATTTATCAGTTTGCTGCTCAGACTCAAAGCAGCATGAGTGACCTGCAGCCTGGAGGATGACCTTTGACCTGCAAGCTTAGAGGATGACCTTTGACCTACACAGTGTGTCTAATCAACAAATAAATATGAAATATCATAGAAATGGCAAAATACACTGGATGGGAGGTCTTAAAGACGTCTGTGTGGTACCTCTGTTCCCCCTGTACTCCTCCCATCGTCCTCTATGGCCGTATTTCCATCTCTCATTAAACACAGGGTTTGAGTTCTAACCCCCAGCCCACAGGTGATGCTGCAGGGGGTGCTGTCAACTATGACCTCCACCTGAACTTCATTCGCCTCCTCATCTTCATTCTCCTCCAGGTCTTCTGAGGTCAGAGGATGGAGGAGGAGGAAGAGGAAGAGGAGGAGGAGGTGAACAGTCACTTGTCTCATATTAAAGTTTGACGTCAGATCTGCAGGAGATAAAATGTTTTTTAGTTTTACACTCGATGCACAAAGTTCAGTATCATGAAGAAGAGGAAGTTTGTTTTTAATCCCGTCACCGCACTGGAGATGTTCAGGTAAATTTGTGGATTTCTTTTTAATCAAGTTTGTATCTCTAAGCAACATGTGTCATAATTTGTTTGGCTTTTTAGCTTCTATGATTTTATCATATTTGTTTAAAGTAGGGCTGTCCTCCACCAAAGAAACTCTTAATCTAATACTCACGATGTATTCGACTAATCGATTAGTTGATTTAAAACTGAGTTTCTCCACAAAGAATCACACAAAAGCACCACTTTAAATCTCAGAAGCTAGAAGTTTCTTGGAAATAAATTATTCAGCATGAAAAAAAGCATAAAAAAACGACTAATCGACTAAAGAAATGTTAATCTACTAAGACCAAAACAACGATTAGTCGACTAAGAGGGAGCAAAATCAATATTAAATCAATATTAAATCAATCCATAGCTGACCTGCACCACATACAGTAGCCCACCTTGTATGATGCTTTGCTGCCTCGGTGTTTAAAGGTCCTGTTGGAGCCAAACTGAACTCAAACTCTGTAAAACTTGAAGTAAAAGATGTGATGATGATAATCAGATTTATTTTGAACTGAGTGTTGCCGTGACAACCAGAGTTCCAGGCTGCAGGTTCCCTCTTTCTGTGGGTCAACATGTTGAAATATAATAATCATAATAATAATAATCTTTCATTATATAGCACCTTTCAAAACACAGTTACAAAGTGTTTTACAGAACACATTTAAAACACAAGGATAACAAAATGTACTTAAAGTCAATAACTAGACACACAAAAATAATCTTATTGTTTATCTCATAGAAATAGCTATTAAATATGTCTTGATTTAGTTTAAGAAATTTATTTTTTAAAAACACATGAACAAATAAATGAAATGACATACAGAATTTCAAAAAGATACATAAAAATGTTGAAAATTAATTTTGTGTAAAAACTGAATTTTGAACTGATCATAATGTTCAGTATCATCTTCTATTTGGAGCTTTATTCATGGTCTTTAAAATAAAACACAAAGGTATTAAATAGCAATATTTGAATTTATATTGAACTTATTGTTGGAGTAATTTCAGAGTGTCTGTTGTACCACTTTATTTATTTATTAATTAATCAATTAATTTATTTATTGTTTATCTCTGGTGCAGTAAAGAGACGCTGAATTGATTCATGTTTTCGATACAGAATTTTTCATGTAGACTGAACCAATGAAAACCAACCTGTTGCATGTGGATGATGTTGTAGTTTATAACAATGACCAACAGGTGTCAGACAAACACAGAGAGAGGAACCACAGAAACCAGCACAACATGCAGTTCAGTGTATATACAATACATATACGGTACATATACAATACATATACAGTAGATAATATGGTACATATACAGTACATATACAGTAGATAATACGGTATATATATGGTACATATGCAGTACATTCTGTGCTGTGAATTCACTGAAGCCTTCTCCTCTAATATTGATGCGGATGGGTTTGGTGCGTCTCATACAAACACTAAAGGGTGCCTTGTTCATCACACGCTAAGAGGCGTAACAAAGTGTTGGTATTTGACTTCCTGGGAATGAGAACGGACTCATAAACACTAGTTTAACTCTGTATGATGGAACTCAGAATCATGAATCTGGTATTGGCGGTGAACTTTGATTTTTTCTACAATTGAGACACACTTGTATCTTTAGTTTTGGGGCCCTCAGGTCCAGTGAAGGACCCACTTTCACAGTCCATGGTTCCCCCTTCTGGAAAAGCTCCAGACCTGCCTGGTTTTTCATGCCCAAACAAAGATTACAACACAGTTTATTATATATTATTATCAGTGGGGCTTTGGGTTTGTGAAGAAGAGTTATTTTTAAACCCTGAGTGGTTCTGCTACTGCTAACTGGGAAAAGGACCAAGACACGAAAACACACAAAAACACACTCAAAGAGCGTCACGAATAATGACTCAGCATCAGCGGGGGGGCTGAAACCTGTTCAGTACCCGTCACAGTGGCCTAGTTGGCCGACCAGTAAAACTCAGAATGTGGTCGACAGCACATCCAGAGAGAAATGACAGAAGAGGAGAGGGAGGGAAGTGGAGGAGGCTGAATAGGTGTGATGGAGGAGAGGAAGACAAAGAAGAGGAGATGTTACATAAGAGCAAAGAACAGGAAGAGGAGGAGGAGAGGCCGGTCTGCCCACATAGCAACGACGTCCATATTGGACGATTCCATGCAGTTTACATCCGATGCCAACGTTCGCTGCCAGCGCAGGAAGTAGTTTCTGTAGCGAGGCTGAAGGTGAAGGAGTGGAGGTCGAGGTGGTGGATCGGCGTGTAGCAGAGAGGACCGGAGATCACGGTCACTTAATGTTTGCCTCGTCATTAACCGTCTCCACCATCCTTCTCCAACCGAAGCTGGTGCAGGCGGAGGAAGTGGCATGAAGACGAGCAGGAGGAGATTTCTATCAGTAATGTTACATAACTGAAGAGAAGATTGGTTGTGGTCATAACCTGTGTGTAGTGTTTGAATTACAGCCTGAAACCTGAGAGGCTTCTCTCTTCTCTCCATGACTCTACTAATGAACATAACACCATCAGTGGAGCGTAAAATAGAAAATAATAGTTGACTGTTACGAAAGTAACCTGCAATGGATACTTCACCAAAATTGCAACACAAGCCAGCACTGTTTTTATTATTATTATTATTATGAGCTGCATTCATAGACTGTATTTAAGAAGTGGATGTAGTCATCGTGACGTCACGCGTTGGTTTGTGGACCACCGTTTTTAAGCCTTGAGTTCTGCATTTTGGCCGACGCCATCTTGGCTTTTAGGTAGAACAAAATGTTTTATTTAAAGGCAGGGTTGAGGATGTTCTCCAGTCTCCACTATCTGTTCTATTGGTTGAAATGGTGTTTCCCCCCCGACAGCGATCCATTACTGACGAGCTCTGAAAAAGGAACCGGAAAAGAGCCGTCATCTGTAGCTACTGTAATCCTGTAAAAACGTCTACCAATCTCTGCCTCGCGGTCCGCTTGGAAAGAACCAATCAGATGGAGCTCCTGAGGCGATGCTACTTTCACATTATGCTAGCTTTCCAACATGGTCCACCCTACCTTTAACTGTGATGAAGGGAAGACACACTGTGAAAGGGTTAAAGTTGTAAGACGAAAGAACGGACAACTCCCGGACCGGACGACGCCGTGGTAGCGACCTGTCAATCACAAGGTAGCCCCGCCCTAAAGCATCCCCTGCTTTATGGTCTGTTTGACTCTTGTAGGAAACTACTATCGATTAAAAGGCCGCTAATGCCCGGTTCAGACTCCACGATATCAGCCCGATTATAGCCCGACACGGCCGTCGTAGGGGATCGGGAACGATAAATGAGTGTCGTGTGCGAAAATTGATCGTTTTA
>NC_051274.1:35036738-35176738 GCF_015220745.1 Sebastes umbrosus | reverse complement strand
TTCAATGGCTGATAACTGTCGGATCGGTGGAAGGGAGCTCCACATGGATAGCAAAGTAATGATGATATTTACAAACTATAAGATTTGGCGAACACGGACCTTCAAACCCTCCAAACTTGGTGCCTGATCTGCTCTTGACTATGTACATAATTATTAAAAACAAATATTTACAAACTTACTGTAAGTTTCATGTTCTTTCAGTTTGAGTAAATGTGATTTTAGGTCAGTATTTGTCCAGAGAACGCAGTGATCGGCACGAAGAGGGGAGGATGAGGAGGAGGAGAGAGAGGGATGAAGAGGAGCAGGAGGAGGAAGGTGTGTGTGTGTGTGTGTGTGTGTGTGTGTGCGTGCGTGCGTGCGTGCGTGCGTGCGTGTGTTCGGTTATTAAAGAGAAGGTGTGAGAACGAGGTGTGCTCAGTACAGACGCCAGGTCACCTCCTCCAGCACGGTGTCACCGTGTGTGTGCGTGTATGTGTGTGTGTGTGTGTGTGTGTGTGTGTGTGTTGTGTTGTGTGTGGTGTGTGTGTCCGACGAAGGCACGTGGATGTGCACGTGCCTCGGAGACGTCAAAAGCTCACACATGCTGTCGACATTCTGCTTTTCATTTGTCAACATGAGCCTTTGACAGCAGAGACTTGTGGGTAAATTCACACTGTTTTTAAAGTCAAAAGCCGTCTTTTCGAGTGATTGTGTTAATAATCTCCAAAAGCCGTGTAAAACATCATTTTTATTATTGTCAGAACCAGACATAAATCTGTTATAGAGCTGAAAAGCTGCAGTATTTTTCTCCGCTGTTAAAGTTTTCTTGTAATGATTTCCTCAATGTACCCTGAACAGACACAAGGTCGTCTCCTGAATAATTAGCTGTAAGTGGACACAGTTGGTTGGAGGGTTGGAGGTTCGGTGAAAGTTCGGAGCACCACTCCCCCGCATCAACGGATCCACACAACGATGATGTGTCAACAGGTCAACACTGTGGTTTTCACCCTGTTGATCATGATTAGGGATGCACCGATACCAGGCTGGACGTAAACATTACTTTCCTAACTGTGTAAAACAAAATGTAACAAATAAATATTTTTATTTTATTTTATTTATACAAATTGAATTTTTATTTATTATCAAAATAATAAATCGTACACCAGCAACTTGGTAAAAAAAATCTTCAAAGTTAACAGGAATTACAGTTGTGTAATTATTTATTATTGTGTAAAGTGTAAACCTTTTTAATGCAGCAAAGAAATTGTCAAAATTTCAGTATATAGTTACGTTACCTCTCCGTTCACACATTGGTGATATGAAGTGATTAATAAATGTAAAATGTTACATATAGTAATAGGGATGCACCGATACCAATACGATACCGATACCAGTATCGGGTATCGGGTCCGATACTGTGCCCATGTACTCGTACTCGCAAAGCGGCTCCGATACAACGGCAGCGATACCACTTTACAGCAGCGTGACGTTAACCTCTCGTCACCATCTTTCGGGTCCTCACGCTCCACCTCCCCAACGGTGCGGGCGAGACGGGCACAGAGAAGTACTCGTATCGGTATTTGGTATCGGAGAGTACCCGAATGTAAGTACTAGTACTCGGTCTGAAAAAAGGTGGTATCGGTGCATCCCTATATAGTACCTTTAAGTAGGATTTTAAATGTAAGATTGTACTTTTATATTCTTGTATTGGTAACTTTTACTTAAAGGGTAACTCTGGTATTTTTCATGATGATATCTATCTTTTAGTTAAAATGTTTACCCTGTTTATCTGCGGTGTCTCCTCTTGAAGAGCATTGTACTAGGTGATATTGACTTGAGCCATACAATATAATACCACTGCAGGTGGAGGAAAAGGTTGTGAATAACAACGCCTCAGTGAAAGAATTCGCTGATTTAGCAGAAGAACGTCAAAACTGCCCGAGGCCTTGAGACGAGACGTCAGCGCTGCAGCAGCTCCTTCAAGGAGTCGCTCAAGGAGGGACGGCCTTCCTGTCCTTTACCTCTGACCGCCATCGAGCAGCGCAAACAGACAGCTGCGTCACGGGTTACGCTAGAAAGTGTTGTTTTTCATGACTGAGTTGACTAAGAAGACACATTATGTGGATCATCTGCAGAAAGTGAAATAATGCACTGATGTAAATCTGTTTAGTTTTGACAGACCAACCGTTGTGTTTTATCCCTTTGTCTGTTTTATTCTTCCATAAGACTCATTTTGATTTATTGCTTTTATTTCCTCAGCGATTCCTTTCTCTGTGAGGTTCAAAGTTTTGTTGGTGGCTGCAGAATAAAATCCATCAATTGTGATTCAAGAGAGTCTGATGGTTATTCACAGGGGTTGACATTTCACGAGCAGGCTGGAGGACAACATGTCCGATGACGCTGGCACAGCAACACTCATATTTAGGGATTGTTTGTGTGTCGGGTTCTGCAACCAACAGGTCCTCGACCATCTGCCGATAGGAAATCATAACTGATGTTTTACTTTACTGGAATTGACAGATCTGCTGTGAAGAGGTGCTTACACACACGATTCCCAAGTAGCCTACCCCAGGGGATACTTCTGCACACCTGTAGGTGGGCGGGTGCGTAAGAGAAGACCTCAGGTCGACACTAGAGATGCACCGATCTGACTTTTTAAGTCCCGATACCGATAGCGATACCTGGGCTTTGGGTATCGGCCGATATCGAGTACCGATCAGACACCGGTGTTTAATTAATAAGCTGTAGGTGACTGTGATCATTCTGTTATGTGTAACAACAATAACAGGCAACATCAGGTTTGACCTAAACATTACTTTCCTAACTTTGTAAAGCAAAATGAAACAAATAAATACCTTTTTTATTTTATTTATACATATTGAATATTTATTTATTATTAAATTAATAAAACTTGGTAAGAAATCTCCAAAATTAACAGAATTTGTATTTATTATTAACTTAATAAATTGTACACCAGTAACCTGGTTGAAAAAAAAATGGAAATGAAAAACTGTTCTTTGTTTACATTTTCATTTTTATTTATCATTGTTGTAGGTCTATAGTACGACGGTACGACGGAGTATTAGGGCCACACTGAGGGAAAAACATACATCTGAGATTTAGAGAATAAAGTCAAAATATTATAATATTATAAAGTAGTAATTCTTTTGTTATTTTCTTTTTTTCCCGTAATATTATGACTTTAATTCTCGTAATATTGTGACTTTATTGTGTAAATCTCTCTCTGTTGAGTCCTCTGTAATATTTCTAAACATGAGGAACCTCCAGACCAGGAGGAACATTATTCAGAGAACAACCGCTTTATAATGAAGTTATCTTCCGCTGACTGTGACTGTCCATCACAGCCGCTGCTGACACTCACACTTCCCTTTTTGTCCAGCTAGAAACCCATAAAGTAAACGCTCTGATGTTCCATGGATGTATTAAACTGTTCCATGGATGTATTAAACCTTAGATGATCCATGGATGTATTAAACTGTTCCATGGATGTATTAAACCTTAGATGATCCATGGATGTATTAAACTGTTCCATGGATGTATTAAACCTTAGATGATCCATGGATGTATTAAAGGAAGGATTTTTTTTTTAATTTATTTTTATTTCTAAATGTCAGTAACCATAGTAACAGCAGAAAACATTAAAAACATTTACATACAGAAGAAGCAGAGCGAAAACATAAACAAAGAGCTGTGCCAAACATAAAAGGACAACAGAGATGAAACAAAACCAACATAAAATAATAATAAAAAAATAAATAAAAGACCACCTGAGAGTATGACAATAATTTCACTTAAAAACATTAAAGATATTGCATACATTCATCGTTTTCATTGCTTTGTGGTTTTGTGAGGAAGAAATTGTTGACAGATATAATTCAATTTCTTTCATAAATACAAAGAAATTAGGCTTTTTTTTGTTGTAAATTTACACTTGTGAGTGTAGAACTTCCTGAGAATTAAAATTAAATTAATAAGAAAAAATGCATTTCTGTCTTTGTCACTGTAACCATAGCAACCAAATATAATATTTCTATAGTACAGTGCAAAATCTGAGAAAATGTTAACAAGTATTCAAATTATTGACATCTTTCCACAATTCACATGTAAATTTACAAGACCAGAATAAACCAATGGGAGCGGCGGACGGCTAACCGACCAATGGGAGTGGCGGACGGCTAACCGACCAATGGGAGCGGCGGACGGCTAACCGACCAATGGGAGCGGCGGACGGCTAACCGACCAATGGGAGCAGCGGATGGCTAACCGACCAATGGGAGCGGCGGACGGCTAACCGACCAATGGGAGCAGCGGATTGAAGCACGTCTAGTGCTGCGTTCTAGTACTGTGGGAAAAATGACTAATCTAACTTTCCAAACGTTATATTACGATTCACGTCGGCTCTCCGGCGGTAAATACAACAGTTTAATATTCTGTTGAATCTTCTCTAAATCCTCTGATTGTGTTATCACTGTCACTGTATAAAATATAAGCGCAAAAACACACGAAATATTGTATTTCTTAACACAAAACGAAATGGTTCACACAGAACGAATTCATTTCATCATATTTCATACTAAAGAAATACCATCACACGTAGTTATGTGTTGTGTTTGCTGTTATTGTCCACTAATAACGTTAATAACGGCTCTGAAAGTGTGCGCGCCGTAAATGTTGTCTCTTTAACCAGTGCTCCGTGAAGGCAGCGTGAGAGTGGAATCTGCGCAGGGAGGATGCGCCGTGAGTCCACGGCGCATGCGCAGTGAGTGCATCGGTTATGAAACAGACCTGAGCAGCAGCAGCAGGTGAAGCAGCCAGCTGATCTCTGCACCTTCAGCAGCAGAACAGAGGCAAGAAATGCGTCTTTCTTTGGGTTTCACATAGACATCACCTCCGGGGAGCCAGCACCAGGTAGGACGGCTGTTTTCTGGCTCTGTTCTGGCAGTTTTGTGTGTTTAACTTTCTTATAAACTGGCTGTAGTTTAATAAACAGGGCACTTACATAAGGATTACTCTGCTGACCTCGTTCACTCAGCATCTCTGTTCATCACTCTGCATCTCTATCAACACTCAGCATCTCTGTCATCACTCAGCATCTCTATCATCACTCAGCATCTCTATCAACACTCAGCATCTCTATCATCACTCTGCATCTCTATCATCACTCTGCATCTCTATCATCACTCTGCATCTCTGTCATCACTCAGCATCTCTATCATCACTCAGCATCTCTGTCAACACTCAGCATCTCTATCATCACTCAGCATCTCTGTCAACACTCAGCATCTCTATCAACACTCAGCATCTCTATCAACACTCAGCATCTCAGAAACCCCCTTATTGTCAATCTAGCTAGGAAAGCCATCCATCCTCTGAATGCTCTAGGTCTCTAGTCTGATCCATCCATCCTCTGAATGCTCTAGGTCTCTAGTCTGATCCATCCATCCTCTGAATGCTCTAGGTCTCTAGTTTGTGGCTGTAAAGTTTCATGAGGCTGTGATTATCCTAGAGGTCACCACAGGTCATTTTATACAGTGAGGTCAATGAAATGTCTCCTATGGGGACTAACATCATCACACATGAATCCAGTTGGGTTCATTGGATCCACCAGAGTCTCAGCTTTACAGTGAGACCCAGTTTATGGAACTCAACACTGTTTAGGGACCCCAGGATGCAGAAATATTAAGATACACCATTTTAGAATAGGAGACAATAACACATTTATACTGCATGTGATTATCATAAAGTGGGCATGTCTGTAAAGGGGAGACTCGTTGGTACCCATAGAACCCATTTACATTCACTGATCTGGAGGTCAGAGGTCAAGGGACCCCTTTGAAAATGGACATGCCAGATTTTTCCTCGCTAAAATTTAGCCCAACTTTGGAGCGTTATTTAACCTCCTTCACTCCAGAACTGAACCTATTAGAGCCTCTGAAAGACAGTAAAGACAGTCGGCGGGTCTCAAAGGGTTAATTATAGATTGGCAATACTTTTTCCATCGTCCTATTATAATGCAATACTTTCAAGGCTGAAGCCAGTTCATCAAATCCCATTTCCACCCACTCAGCTGATGTCCCGTCCTCCCACCTGTCCATTTTCCATCCCACGTCTTCAGTTATATAAGTACTGTTAGTGTGGAGGGTTTTTTCTTTCTGTGAATTAGAGTTGCTTCTTCGTGAATTGCAGACAAGACGAGTATTCTCAACACTGATCACAAATGTTTTATGCGTCACGGCGGCGGCAGAGAAACCGACAGATTTCAGCCGTCACACCGTAAACATCTGCAATGTGTCAGAGAATGTGATGAGCTATTGTAAGTCAGGTTCATGGACGGTAAACACAACATGTCATTAGTTACAGACGCCCTGCAGCCACTTCACTTCAGGAAAGTGTTTTGATTTTACAAAGTCTAACTAGGCATAATTTCGATGACGATGCAAAAAAAACAGTGACTAAAACTCCAACGAATGTCTTGCTGGTGGAACAGTTGGGACATTCTGTGCAGATAAACATCTTATTTCTAATTCCTCTGCAGATCAAAAGTTAAGTTAACACATTTCTAGTTGATGGAACGGTGCAGTTATGAAATCATCCAAATAATTAATTTGCCTGGATAGAAACTGTCAATTTCATGTATTTGAAAAATAATCTCAACGTCCACTTATTAGCTGTTTACGATGCTTTCAATAGCATATCATTAACAGCACTTATATCCCACAATGCAATGCGGTAATGACGACAACGTTCCTAACGGACATTGACGGACGGCTCTGAAACATCAATAACGCTTTGATTTAACTGGAAGTATAACATTTCTCTTAGCAAGTTGTAATATATATATTTTAAATTTATTCAGACTTTGAGTCTCACAAACTGTCGTTTCGGTCACATGACGTTGGCACCGGTTACACGTCTCCAACCGGCAAGGAGGCTCTCAGGAAGTGACGACGTCAGTTACTGTTCAGTGTGTCTGAAAATATAAATACTACTGTTTAAACACACAGAAGTATGTTGAACGATAGTTCACATATTGAGTATGTAGTGCATAGTGTGAGATTTCGTCTCCGTGGTCAAATGGGCCGACGCTACGACTGTAGAGCACCCAGACACTGACATTACTGTTCTCTGCATTGAAACGGCCCCGATGGAGCTGACCATGGATGGATAAAGAGAACGGAGCTGACGGGAGAGCTAGAGACCACCTTGGAGAAGTTAGAGGAAGCAGACACGTGGGACTACGTCCGCTTTTCAAAATAAGGCGTTAACAAAGCTCCAAACATCTAAAAATGTCTGGCCTACAGTAGAACGCATAAAAAGTCTTTGGCCACAGAGATGTGATGGAGTTCATTTTGTTCTATTCCTGGCACATCCCACACCGTTGGCAACTGTAACTTGGATGCTGCCGTTATCTCTCCCGCTGCCTCGGAGAGACATTGAGTTGTGTACCGAGCGAACTGTTAAAGACGACGGCATCGCCCCGTTCTGTTCTGTTCCGTTCCGTTCCGTTCCGTTCCGTTCCGTTCCGTTCCGTTCCGTTCCGTTCTGTTCTGTACATGCAGAGCTGTCGTTTTCATCCAGCTCCATTAAGAGAAGCTTCACTGTTCGCTTCAATCAGCTCTGACGTGATTCTTCTTCTTCTCAGAATAAAATGGCCCCAAATTCCATCCACTGGTTTCGGAAAGGCCTCCGTCTCCATGACAACCCGGCGCTACTGCAGGCGGTCAGAGGAGCAGGCACAGTGCGCTGTGTTTACTTCCTGGACCCGTGGTTCGCCGGCTCGTCCAACGTCGGCGTCAACAGGTGGAGGTAAGAGGACGCTATTACATAAGATGTTTAAGGCTGTACTGAATGTCATCTCTTACATTCAAAGCTTCTATTGAAGTTTACGAATGAAGCTTCTAATGTCTGTCATCATCGTCTACGAAGTCATCGAATGGATGGAAACACTTTGGGTTTCACACATTGACAGGAAAAGCAGAGCTACACAGAGCAGAGCTAAAGCTGCATGCTGACTCTGTCACCGACAGGAAACGTTATGGTATGGAGGTAACGTTATGGTATGGAGGTAACGTTATGGTATGGAGGTAACGTTATGGTATGGAGGTAACGTTATGGTATGGAGGTAACGTTATGGTATGGCGGTAACGTTATGGTATGGCGGTAACGTTATGGTATGGCGGTAACGTTGCGGTGGAGCCGGCCGTCGCTCTCGTCTTCGTGGTCAAATGGGCAGACGCTACGACTGTAGAGCACCCAGATACTGACATGTCTGTTCTCTGCATTGAAACGGCCCCGATGGAGCTGACCATGGATGGATAAAGAGAACGGAGCTGACGGGAGAGCTAGAGACCACCTTGGAGAAGTTACAGGAAGTAGACACGTGGGACTACGTCAGCTTTTCAAAATAAGGTGTTAACAAAGGGAACTGTAGATACTAAATACATCTATGGAAATCAGATTGATGGATTATATTCACCAGAAGTATAAAACATTACATGGCCATTATAGATTAAAAAGAAAATCCCACTAATCTGTGAGGGAAATGTCTTTATTCTTTGATTTCTGGATTGCTGGATAATAAATGTAATCAATAATTCCTGACAATGATCCTGATATATTTCACTTCAGGACATCTCTGACTTCACAGCCTGTTTGCGCTGCCCTCAAGTGGACAAAAAAAATGTGAAAGTTTGAAAATAGTTCACTTCCATAGTGATGATTACCGACGTTTCACCATGTGTATTGATGACTGCAAGACTGGAGACTTTTACTGGGAAAGTGGCTGCATGTCCGCGACACTACACGCAGCATCGTAGCTGCTAAGTTAACGCTCCCGGACGGTGAACTGGAGACAGTGAACGCAGCATCGTGGCTGCTAAGTTAACGCTCCCGGACGGTGAACTGGAGACAGTGAACGCAGCATCGTGGCTGCTAAGTTAACGCTCCCGGACGCTGAACTGGAGACTCCCGTCAACGAATATCTGCTGTGCTCCTGCTGGTACACCGCTGTGTGAGAGGCACAAATCTTGTCAGTTATCGGTTAAGAACATTTTTCAAAATGAGCATCCCTAATATCTAGTCGGCATTTTAAACACATCTCTCTCTTTTTGTAGGCTTGACTGGCATTTAGAATACAGTTTGTGTTTAATGAAGATGAGTTTCTAATGGACTCCCAGGTGGAGCCAGGTGAAACCAGGTGGAACCAGGTGGAGCCAGGTGAAACCAGGTGGAACCAGGTGGAGCCAGGTGAAACCAAGTGGAACCAGGTGGAGCCAGGTGAAACCAGGTGGAACCAGGTGGAGCCAGGTGGAACCCGGAGGTGGTTAAACTTTCTCGAGGCAGTGTGAAGTGAACGTACAACGACCCCCCCCCCCCCCTCGAGGTTAAATTAAGACCCATACAGCCAGCACAGGCTCAGACAGGGACACTAAAGCCTGTCCAGCTGCCCCGACACCTGCAGGCCTGTGTACGGCAGACCATCATCCAATCAGGAGTGTTATTTTTACCTTAAACTCGTAGGTCTGTTGTGCTGGGATTAAAAAAGCTCCACGCACCGTCCCGTTTTATGAACGGACAGCTAGTAGGGCTGAGACGATTCACCTCTCTCCTGATCCGATGCTATCACGATACTTTGGTGCCGATTTGATTTTGAAGTATTGCAACTCCACAAGTATTGAGATTCAATATTCTGATTTCTAGTGATTGTTGTTAACTTGTTGACCTCTAGACCATGAAGGGAACCAGATGAATCATCCACTTCTAGGGACTTTGACTTTGTAAAATCTCTAAATGAATCCAGTAAAGATGTTTGACTTTCAGCATGTATGTAGTCAGAGATGTCCTGAAGTCAAATATATCAGGATCATTGTCAGGAATTATTGATTACATTTATTATCCAGCAACCCAGAAATCAAAGAATAAAGACATTTCCCTCACAGATTAGTGGTATTTTATTTTTAATCTATAAGGGACATGTAATGTTTTATACTTCTGGTGAATATAATCCATCAGTCTGATTTCCATAGATGTATTTAGTATATACAGTTCCCTTTAACACCTTATTTTGAAAAGCGGACGTAGTCCCACGTGTCTACTTCCTCTAACTTCTCCAAGGTGGTCTCTAGCTCTCCCGTCAGCTCCGTTCTCTTTATCCATCCATGGTCAGCTCCATCGGGGCCGTTTCAATGCAGAGAACACAGATGTCAGTATCTGGGTGCTCTACAGTCGTAGCGTCGGCCCATTTGACCACGGAGACGAGAGCGACGGCCGGCTCCACCGCAACGTTACCGCGGTACAATAACGTTTCCTGTCCGTGACAGAGTTAGCATGCAGCTTTAGCTCTGCTCTGTCTAGCTCTGCTTTTCCTGTCAATGTGTGAAACCCAAAGTGTTTCCATCCTTTACTGGATGTGTAGTGTTTACCACGCTGGATTTAACATGGTGCAGGTCGTATCCACGCTGACCCTCCAACGTTTTACACTCTCTGAGGTTTGTTTTGGTTGACGGATACGGAAGGGATATGACGTCACGTTACTCAGACTACCACAATAAAAGTGGTAACTTCCTTCTACCTCCACATAGACTCAGATGAGTAAATAATGTGAATCTATTGAGTCGTGCTCTAAATACTTGTTTTCTCATTTACCGCCTGCTTGGTCCATTTCCTGCGTTTTAAAGGTCAGATATGATAAACAAGATCAGGCCGTGTTGTGTAGCCGGATGCTGAAAGATCTCTCCAAAATGTAGGTTCTGATTACGTGACTGAGAAACAAGGTCTGATCTTATTGATAAACTGAAACTGGTTTTTCATCTTGCGTTGGTGTTGTGTCTCTTTGTTTTAGCTTATTGTCTATGAACTAATCAGGCCTTATAGAAGAAGATCTAAGATGTCTAGTAGGGGATAGTGTGTTTACATCCTTTCTCTATAGATTCAGGCTGTGTTGTCAGTCGGTTCTCTGACCGAAGTTCACTTAACATCTATAGATGTAGTTATCTGATCCCAGGGGATTGACACCAGGACAGCACCCGTATCAAAACAAAAGGTTTCTACCTAGTTGTAAATGCATTTTATTAAATATGCTCAGTGTGTAGCTTTAGTGAGCAGAGAACAGATTAAGCAGTACTCTGTGTTCCCTCCACCGTAGTGATGTTTAACAGAGCAGTGCTAGGGAAAGACAGCAACAGCACAAGCCAATACAAGTGAAGGTGATCAATTATTTTTCCATCTAGGGGAAACAATTAGAGAATCGTCTGTGTGATATATGTAGGTCAGCGTGTCAGCGCGTGAAACTTGTGAGTGGTTATGTGACGGTGACCTACTTAGAGGGAGGCTTTCTGCCGTCGGCCCGTTATCGATGCAGGCGGCGATGAAAACACCACACAGCGCCGCGTCGGCTGGGAAACAAAACAATCCGTCATCAAATCATGTTTATCTGCTGAGAGATGACACACTTTATCATAACCAGCATTCATAGATGGTACATTTATAGTTAATTAAACTTAGTTAATAATTATTTTAAAGTTAACAAACAAAGAAATGATAATTTATAATGTCTACTTATTGTTAGTAATGCTATCATTTGTTATTTTAACAGTTATAATAGCATTTTATATATATATATATATATATATATAAGTATTTGTTAATGAATAAGATATTATTTGTAAACCATTGTAAAACATTTATAAACGTTACATAGACAGATATTTGTAACACATTGTTAATGGTTAATAACTGCTTTGTAAACCATCTATAAACATTATTTAGATAGTTAATACTTTGTTAATGTGAGTGTAATGTAATATAATACTTTGTTATTAAATCATAATACTTGTCTATACTAATAATGATCCTGATATATTTGACTTCAGGACATCTCTGACTACATACATGCTGAAAATCAAACATTTTTACTGGATTCATTTAGAGATTTTACAAAGTCAAAGTCCCTAGAAGTGGATGATTCAACTTTTTCCCTTCATGGTCTAGAGGTAAAAAAGGTAACAATAAATGGTAATATCAAATCACAATACTTGTAGAATCTTAATATTCTATGCAATATACGTATAATAATAAGTATTGCAAACGCAATTCATATGGAATGAGCATCCCGGTGTCATGATGTATAGAATCGGGAGATGGTGAATCGTCCCGGCTCTACTAAGAACTATCTGAAACTATCTTTGGGAAAACATTTAATTTATTTTTTTAGTTTGGTCCATGTCTCATCCCAAACATGATGGGGAGGGGGGGGGCACTTTCGAGGAGCAGTCACGAGCGCACGGCTACAAAATAAGGTTCCTCGGCTGAGGGACGGTGTTGTGGTGCAGCAGTCTGTGCTGAGTGTGTGTTTTCTACCAGATGTAGGCCAGAGCAGTTACAGTTATATAAGGACTGATGTGTGACCAGGCAGCACACGCACACGCACGCACGCACGCACGCACGCACGCACGCACGCACGCACACACGCACACACACACACACACACACACACACACACACACACACACACACACACACACACACACACACACACACAGGCAGGCAGCCAGGAACACCAAGAGGAAGTGGTTAACCAGCAACACACAGAAGGACAATCAGAGACTCACACGTGCAGAGATGCACCGATCCGATTTTTTAAGTGCCGATACCGAGTACCGATCCGATACCAGTGTTTGACTAATGAGCTGTATGTCTCACTGTGTGGAAGTGACTGAGATCATTCTGTTATGTGCAACAACAATAACAGGCAACATCAGGCTGGACTTAAACATTACTTTCCTCACTTTGTAAAACAAAATGTAACAAATAAATCGTTTTTTTTATTTTATTTATTTAAAAAATAATAAATCTTAGACCAGCAACTTGGTAAAAAAATCCTAAAAAATAACAGAATTTGTATTTATTATTAAAATAATAAATTGTACATCAGCAACTTGGTAACAAATCTTCAAATCTAACAGGAATTAGAATTCCAGTATATAATGTATATAATGTATATAATATCAGGTTCAGGTTCAGGTGACTTTATTTGTACCCGTAGGTAGATTTGTTTTGCAGCAAAAATAGAGGATGACATCCGTATTGACAATAAGGTAGAGCACAGACAAGAGACAGATACACCAAAAACATGACAAAGAGTACTCAAAGGCTTAGTGGGATCAGGACACAGCAAAGAGAAGGCCACAAGAACAATATGAAGAAAAGAAACCACTGAAATATCAGGACAGAAAAGACACATAAATGAGAAAAGGGATAAACTTTCCATAAATATGTGCAAAAGCTGCTAGGACTTATTTAAATGAACATTTGCAGCTGGAACAAAACTGTTCCTGTAGCGCTTTGTTCTGCACCTCGGGACCCGAAACCTCCGACCAGATGGGAGGAGCTGGAACTCCCCAGACGGAGGATGAGAGTCATGGTGTGAGATGTAGCTGGCTATCCGCTGTAACTGTCTGGTACACAGGGACTCTAAACTCAGCTGTGACTCACCAATCACCCGACTGGACCATTTAATAATCTGACTCAGCCTATTTCTGTCCTTCAGAGGCAGAGTACCAAACCATGACACTAGTGAAAAGGATAGAACAGACTCAATAAAAGCAGGATAGAATAGAATCATGGTTTTCCCGATGTGGAAGCAGAACAGGCGTTGTTGCCCCTTCTTGCATACGGCTTCACAATGTGCCTCAAAGTTCAGTGTGGTGTCAATGATAGTCCCGAGGTATTTATATGACTGCACATGTTTGACAGTTTGACCCTTAATGGTTGTGACTTCAGGTTTACAGGCGTGTCTTCTAAAATCAATGACCAGATCTTTGGTTTTAGATATGTTTAGTTGCAGATATGATTCCTCACACCATTTGACAAAGTCATCAGCTACAGAGCCGTGGCTGCTCTCATTAACCCCGAAGAAGACTGACAATCACAGAGTCATCTGCATACTTTAAAATAGATCCATTTAAAAAAAATAATAAATAAAATAATATATATACACTCACCGGCCACTTTATTAGGTACACCTTGCTAGTACCGGGTGGTCTTCATCTGCTTCAAGGTTGGACGTGTTGTGCGTTCAGAGATGGTATTCTGCATACCTTGGTTGTAACGAGTGGTTATGTGAGTTCCTGTTGCCTTTCTATCATCTCCAACCACTCTGCCCATTCTCTTCTGACCTCTGACATCAACAAGGCATTTCCGTCCACACAACCCCCGCTCACTGGATCTGTTCTCTTGTTGGGACCATTCTCTGTAAACCCTAGAGATGGTTGTGCGTGAAAATCCCAGTAGATCAGCAGTTTAATACTCAGACCAGCCCGTCTGGCACCAACAACCATGCCACGTTCAAAGTCACTTGAATCCCCTTTCTTCCCCATTCTGATGCTCGGTTTGAACTTCAGCAAGTCGTCTTCACCACGTCTAGATGACGTAATGCATTGAGTTGCTGCCATGTGATTGGCTGATTAGCTATTTGTGTTAACAAGCAATTGAACAGGTGTGCCTAATAAAGTGGCCGGTGAGTGTATATAGAATAGAATTGAATAGATCGTTGCATCCTTAACACAGACATGGTCTCGTGCTCATGTGCACAGACACACACACACACACACACACACACACATGCACACCAAAAGGTTTGGATGAATGCATGTGGGCATACGTGCTTGTTCCCTGCGGTGCACACACACATAGGACAGATGATAATATGTCACCCAGAATGATATTATTTTAAAAACTAGAAAAAATAGGAGATAGAAGGAGGGCAGCCAGAGAAATGTGATAAACCGATACGATGCATGTCTGGACTAACTGATGATGACACTGATGTGTGACGCAAAGCAAAACCTGCTGGTGGTTTCCACGGTGTTGAATGTCATTTTCAGATAAACAGCTCGACTCTGTGACACCAACTGTCAGTTCCGTGTCGGATGGCTGAAAGTTGTCTTTGTTAAAAATGCTGGCGGTTTAACCACGAATCTGATCTCACTCATGCATGAACCCACTGAAATGATCATCGACAGGTACTGTTGTTACCTGACTCAAAAAGCAGAAGTATTTAAGCCGTGGAGCCAGATTTCAGTGTTTCTTTCTTTCTTTTTCACAACAGATGTTACAATTTTGCAGAAAATAGGGTGAGTTGTTCTCTAAAGCGCGGTTCAGACTACACGATATCGGCCCAATTAACGCCCGACACGGCCGTCGTAGGGTGTCGACTCGGAACGATAAATGAGTGTCGTGTGCGACAATCGATGGTTTTATCTGGTGTAGCGTGTCATAGTACAAGACAACCGACGGCGCGTCTGGGACGCCTCAGACGTCCCGACAGGAAGTCTAGCAAGTTTTATTTATTTTTTTTTTTTGCTTTCCCACTCTTTGACATCTTTGACTTTTCAAGCTGCCCCTTTTTATTATAAATTGCCGACGATTCACCGATCTCCTGATTCGATACTATCACCATACTTTGGTGCCGATTCGATATGTATTGCGATTTTCAAGTATTGCGATTGGATATTACGATTTGTTGTGATTTTTGTTCACTTTTTTAACACTACAACAATAAAAGCGGTAACTTCCTTCTATGTACTCAAATGAAATAAATATATCGATTCTGGCATTAAAAAAATCTATTTCAAAATCGGAAAAAAACTAATCGCAATACACAGGTGAATCTTTTTTTTTTTTTTTTCACCCCAAATGGTTACACATCTCCAACCGGGGAGGAGACTCTCAGGAAGTGACGACGTAAATTACTGCTCAATATATCCCAAAAAGATAGATACTAAGGAAAGATGTTGAATGATGGTGAGGCAAGGCAGCTTTATCTGTAGAGCACATTTCAGCAACAATTCAAAGTGCTTTACATCAACATTCAAGAACATTGGGACAAAGTGCAAAAGAACATTAAGACATAATTAAAACAGTCATAAAAACATTAAAACGTAAATGATTAGAAAATGAAAACAAGCTGAAAATAGAAGCTAGGATAGAATCTAACACAGAAGAGTGTGACTCCAGCAGCAGCGTTCTGAATCAGCTGCAGCCGTCTGATCGACAGTAAAGACGCCGTTACAGTAAAGTCGGCTGAAGATAAATGCATGGACTTGTTTTTCCAAATATTGCTGAGACATCAGTCCTTTAATTCTTGCTCTATTCTTCAGGTGATAGAAGGCTGTCTTTGTAATTGTCTTAATGTGGCTGTTAAAGCTCAGCTCAGAGTCCATGACTACACCAAGAGTTCTGGCTTGGTCCGTGATACACATATTGAGTAAGTAGTGCATAGAATGAGATATTGTGTGAGCTGGTCTACAAAAAGACCCACCCAGACGGGTCCGTCTTGGACGCCTTCATAAGGCTTCATAACTGTGACTAGCTCATGGATAAGCAGGCACGTGCCTCGTGTGTGTGTGTGTGTGTGTGTGTGCGTGTGCGTGTGTGTGTGTGTGTGTGCGTGTGTTTGTGTGTGTGTATGTGTGTGTGTGTGTGTGCGTGCGACCTTGGCGCCCAGCTCTGTCCGTCTGTGTGCGGATTGGGAGCAAATGGAGCTTTGAGCCTGAGCGAGCCCTCCTCCGGTTTAATGATCAGGCTAACGGGGTCAGACGGGAGGAAACCAAACTGAGCAGAACATCGCGTGGCCGCCTGGCTGTCTGCTTTGTCCCGCGATCCCGCCACAATCTGCTAATGATCGGGACCGCGCGGGTCAGACGACACAGTCTAGATGGGGCGGCTGTTGACAGGCCGAACAGCCGTGCAGCTTGTGGAAGCAGAGGTGTTACAGCTATGGAAATAAATAAGAGATACCACACAGTGATTTTTAGTTTGTTAATAGCAGCCTTGAGTTCTAATATCAGCTCTCACGCTTCGTGTGATGTTTTAATTTTTAGGGCCCGAGCACCGACAACGTCTGGCCAGCGAAGCCCCTGTTGAAACTGTAGTGTTTCTTCTTTTTCTTAAAATGAATCGTCTTTCTGAGGACCTTAACATGCTCAAAAAGTTGTTAAACTTGGCACACTTAGAAAGTTGGAAAAATTGAGCCCCTTGCTCCGGTTTCACCTACATGTATGAAATTTGGCAGACAGATGTAACATGTGGAGACGCACAAAAAAGCCTCTTTGAGGTATGCCCAAAACTCAACAGGAAGTCAGCCATTTTTAATTTAATGTCCGATTTTCTGCCATTTTTGGCGTTTTATAGGCCGCGTACTTTAACGAACTCCTCCTACAGATTTAATCAGATCGACTTGAAATTTGGTCAGAACCATCTTAAGACCTTGAGGATGAAAAGTTATTCAAATGGTGAGTTTTCACTTAACGACCTGACCGTGGCGTGGCGGCCATTTTGAGCCATTTGCCATGAAACAGGAAGTTGTTGTAACTCAGCTGTACATAGTCCGATCTGCCCCAAAGTCCTCAGGCATGATGAGGGTCCAGTCCTGAGAACATTAACATGCAAAAATAGACTCATAGCCCCGCCCCAAGACGTGAGCCACGCCCCCTTTCATAACTCATGAACCGTTTGTCGTAGAGTCTTGTGGCAGGCGTCATTGCGCTCATCAGAGTTCGAGTTTCATCGCGCCTGGCCGCGTCAGTCTGCATCCCGCCAGTACCCCCCGACGCGCGGGAAGGTGTGAGGACCTGTTCATTGCTGCTCACAGCTCTAATTTTAAGTTTCTATTTTAAAGTTGTAGTATTGTAACAGTGGTGGAAGAACAAAATGTTGAATTATCTTATTGACTCAATTATAAGTCTGTAAGTTCTGCATTATAGCTATACTCAAACCTGCAATAACTGATATTTTTGGACACTCAGAGTTCAACGTTAATGTTAATGCCCCGATACAGGTTGTTTTATTTTTTATCGTTTTTCAAATAACAACAAAGACCAAAGTTAATTGTCATTTTTAATCTTTAAATAAACGAATATGGAGTTTTGCCCACGTCCTCTAATGCCACTCTACTAAACTCCTGTTTCCAGGAGAATTGAAAGAAATGCCCGCTTGCACCTTCAGCTCTCAAACTTTTGTCTTTGCTCACCACCATTTTTCCCGCGAGTGCCCGATCGGTACTGTGCACGTGCAGCAGAGATGAGCAGGAAGCGAGATGGCTCACTCCGTTGCTACGCCCATCATCAGCTCCGGAAAAAAACAACGTGTTTAATTTAGGGCTTTGATCAATGCTTTCTTTGACTTGTTTTTCTTAACTCCTGGTATTTGAATTTGCACTTAAAAACTCTACGCTTCTCTCGGCTCCAGTTTTGCGTCACGGTTGTTGCACCATGATCCTTGAGGGATTATATTTGATCCCTCTGTACACCTGAGGATGAATCAACGATGAAAGCTGTTGTGATTTCACTTTGTTTGAATCCGTTGAAACCGTTGAAATTTACCCAGGTCAAGTACACACACACACACTCACGCTATTACCCGCACACAGTTTGGCAGTATCTGTGGGAAATTTGGATGTAATATGTGGAAGGTCAGGACGCCGCCCTTCCTCCTTACATCACCTTATGACTTTTTCAGTCCCGATACCGATAGTGATACCGGGGCTTTGGGTATCGGCCATGAAGGACGGGGGAGGGAAGGTCTGATAATGAACTTTTTTCACTTCCTGCCTCTGTGGCAGAAAAATATATTTTTTTTGCCTGACACTTTTGAAATCTCTGAGCTAAATGAAGGAATAACATTTTAGATCAGATGTCATTCAATGTTTGATATATTTTACATAGAAAACAGTATATGCATGATAAATTATAGGGTTTGAATTACACCGTAGCTTCTGGGGGAGGGACTGTACTTTGTTATCGTCATCTGTAATGGTTATTTGCATAAAAACACAATTCAAATGATTATTTAAATAAAAAAAAACTCTTGGTAAGTTGTTATGAAGTTAAACGGGTCATAATTCTCTCTAATATCTATTTTATATTGATGTGAAAACATCAAGACCGTTCATGTGAACGCACTCACAGCCAGACTGAGAAACCCTGGGTTGATTTACCGAGTTGATAACCAGCGCCGTAGGACCGCTTAGCGTGATCTCGGTTGTTCGGGTTAGTGAAGCCAGATAAGGAGAAGATATCCTGGGTATGATGAACTGGCTTCGTAGTACAGACCTCAGAGATCAAGGTTCAAGACCCATCTCCTACCAACACTCAGCTCTGTGTGATTGTTAGTGAAGGATCACCTAGACGGTGAAAGAGAAGGTCTGAAAACACCCACGAGTCATTTGATGATATGATTTTTTTTTTTTAGTTTCGGGTTGTAAGGACTCGTTGATCAGGCGGATTCCGATGTTCAAAAGAGATAAAGACCGCTTCAGTATAATAATAATAATAACTGCTTCAAAAGCCTTTTCAGCTGCTGTACATCGACCTACTTAATGAGATGAATGGTTCGGTACTTACACAGCCCTACAGAAATACAGAAGTTAAATGTTTATGTGAAAGCAATTAGAAACATAAGAACGCGTTTCTCACAGATATTATTTTATACTTCACTTGGGCGGGCTGCCCACAGATATTAACACCCACCTGAGTATATTTCGCAACACATTTTTAGCAGTTTTCATTTTTATTTTTGTATCCGTCCGAGAGAACGACACCATATGCAATCTTTTATCCGTGGACTAGTAGCGGTAGATCGCCGCTGGGGAGCGGACGGAGATGAAGAGGTCCGCTTTGCTGGTGCTGCCTCGCTGCCTCAGCTGTGCGGGCCGCACCGACCCACGGCGGAATCACAACAAAAAAAGTGAATTTAAAGGGACTGTTTGTAACTTCTTCCAGGTATAAATCATTGCTGGTCGGTGTCTCATGGTCTCTCGTGTGTCTCCGCTGTTCAGACTCAGACTCCAACACAAACTCCAGTGAAGCACCAAAACCTCTTGGTTGTATCTCGTGAAGCTGTTAAACAGTGTTGGCCGCGGTCGGAGGACGCGGGGGAGACCGTAGCTTTGGTCTCCAGGACCGGAGTCTCTGCTGTACTCTGCTCCTCTGCTCCTCTGCCTGCCTTCACTCACACACCACGCTCCTTCTCTCTCTCTCGCTCCACCTCACGTGCATGCTGCTCACTCCACACTGCAGAAGAGTTAGTTTAGCTCTGAGAATATCTAGTGAATGTTCAGTGGACGTTTGTGCAGAAATAACTGCTGCAGCTCCTCCAGACCAACAGAGGTTTCCCGTGTCTTGTGAAGTGACGGGGCTCCGCAGAGAGAAACGTTATCGTCTCCCACCAAAACTCCGGCGTCTCCCCCGTTCCCTCCGGCCGCGGTCGGGAGGCTGAGGCGGGAAAAGCCAACACTAGGATCAGCATTGATTCATGGAGAGACCTTGGTCTGGTCAGCTAACATTACTGCCAAGCAGCTGAAATATAGAGTGATATGGTGCTTTTAGCTGACGTGTGTCTCCTCACTGTGTTGAGTGATGCTCCTTCATGTCTATGTAGAGCGAGCACAAGCGCGAGCAACAGAACGCTGACTTTAGTTGACTTAACGGACACAGGTGAAGCTGTTAACAACACATTTCTGACAGTCCCTCTAAGTGGTCAAAGCAAAGCAGTACTGAACCAGTTTTGTGACGCTCTGATCGAAATACTAACAACCACTCAAAATATAATGACACACAGGTGCTGCATGGTCAGATTGAGAGGTCAGGGTCCGCCGTCGGCATCATCTGTCGGCGTCAGCAACTACTCAAAAATTGCTTTACCGGAAGCTGTGATTGGTCCATTTGGAGAACAGACAAGTGTGCGTCACGACCGACCTTCAGAGACAGAAACACCGAAACTCTCTTAAACCCCCCCCACCGTTTAGATTAGACTATTATATTTTCATACTCCGTATGGTAATTAGAGCTTTTAAGGGTTTGTTTCATTCAGAAAGGATTCGGGAGGGGACAACATCTGATGCATTAGTTTGTATTTTCTTTATTTTTGGATGCATGAATCACCAGCTGATTGTGAATGTTCTTATCAGTAGTCAGTAGTCGTCACTTGTGTGCGTCAGAAGGACAAACAGGGTTTGCACTAATGGAAATGTGCACAGTACACCTAAACAAGTTGGAGTCATCATAGATGACGCATCAAATGATTCATTCAGTGAAGGAGACACACGGGGGAGGTTTATTATTTTCTTTTTTCACCTGGTGTATGTGGATCCATTAAAGCTGTCTGTCTGGGTGGTCGCACCCGTCATAAAGCCCACGTTAAGGCGCCGGGTCTGCGGCGATGTCAGCAACTCACCCGACCCGTCTTGAAACACGGACCAAAGAGTCTAACGCACACGTGAGTCAGAGGGTGCAAGACCCCGTGGCGCAATGAAAGTGAGGGCCCCGCGGGGTCGGGCGCACCACCGGCCCATCTCGCCCGCACCGTCGTGGAGGTGGAGCGTGAGTGGTATCAGAGCCGTTTTACGAGTGCGAGTACATGAGCACAGTATCGGACCCGATACTGGTACTGGTATCGGTGCATCCCTAGTTATGAGTAGCTCTTTCATTTTGTCCCGTTAGCTCTGAGGAAGATCAGTAATAAATGTGTTGTCGTCCTCTTCTTTGTCTTCCCTCTTCAGGTTTCTCCTCCAGTGTTTGGAGGATCTGGACGCCAACCTTCGGAAACTCAACTCTCGCCTTTTTGTCATCAGGGGCCAACCGGCCAACGTGTTCCCGCGGCTCTTTAAGGTCAGCATTTATTCTCATTTAAACAGTCATTTATCTCCATCTGCTTCCAGCTCCTCAGACGTGAGGATGTGCAGCTTTTTGCTGTTTTTATATAAATGCAAATTGAATATCGTTGAGTCTCGGACAGTCGGTGAGATAAACCAGCGTTTGAAGTCGGGCTGGGCGATAACTCGATATGATGATTTATTGTCTTTCAATGGAATCGTATCGTGATGAAAACAGATGTCGAGATATCGTTATACACAATTAAGTCGTCTAAATTGAACTCAAAAATCTGATGTGAAATATTCTGAGGGAATATCTAAATTTGAGGATTGCGGTTCTGTTTTTACATCACACAAGATTATCGGCTGGCCTCTCCCCTCCCTGGAAGATCTGTACAGTTCCCGCTGTTTCAGGGAAGCAGAGAATATTGTCAGGAGTCATCTCACGCCGGACATTCTCTCTTTGAACTGCCGCCCTCAGGCAGACGGTTCAGGACATTGAAATCACGGACTAACAGATTAAAGAACAGTTTTTATGCCAGAGCCAGAACTGCACTAAACACAGCAAACACTTGAGCATCTTGTAAATATTCACTGTGCAGTAATGATATGAGTCGTGCAATACCTGCAGAATGTGACTGTCTTGTGTGTGGTATGTGTCTTTTTATTATTATTTATTTCTTTATAGTTTTAGAGGAACGGTATTGTTTATGTTTTTTGCACGTTTTAAGGTTTGCATTTAAATTTCGTTGTACTTGTACAATCACAATAAAGATATATTCTATTCTATTCTTTACATTACCACTCACTTCATTGTGATTAACAAACTCGTTGGTATTTATATGGAAATTATTTATTTATTTTTCTCTGTAATTTCACTTGAAACTGTTGTGTTCATTTCTCCCTAAAGTTCTTAATTAAATAAGAAAATACTCTTTCATTTGTCAAGTATTTAACTCACACAGGAGTCTACAGAAAGTGGCTTTATGGTGTGGTTATAGACTGTTTATTGTTGACTCACCAGGAAACATGCTATGACATGATATATATCTTTATCGCGATATAAAACGACCTACAGTATATTGTGATAGAAGTCTTAATTTGAAGGCATCAGACAGTCATATCTCTCTCTCTCTGTCTCAGGAGTGGAAGATCTCTCGCCTGACCTTCGAGTATGATTCGGAGCCTTTTGGGAAGGAGCGAGACGCCGCCATCAAGAAGCTGGCCATGGAGGCGGGAGTGGAGGTCAACGTCAAGACATCGCACACCCTCTACGACCTGGACAAGTGAGGAAAACACACACAAACACACAGTTGTTTGAGTGAGTAGCCAGACAGACGATGGCTCATCCTATCTGAAGGTATATTTATTTTCTATTTTGAAAAAAGTAGAGATGCACCAATCCGACTTTTTAAGTCACGATACCGACAGCGATACCGGGGCTTTGGGTATCGGCCGATACCGAGTTGAATTAATGAGCTGCGTGGCTCATTGTGTGGAAGAGACTGGGATCGTTCTTCAACAACAGGCAGTGTTTGTTTTACGTAGTTGAATAGTAATGGTTTTAGATTAAAACTTGACCCGTCCATGTCTCCGTCCCTGTCTCCGTCCCTCCCCAGGATCATAGAGCTGAACGGTGGGCAGCCTCCTCTCACCTACAAGCGTTTCCAGACTCTGATCAGTCGACTGGATCCTCCCGAGATGCCCGTGGAGACGCTGTCGGAGAGCCTGATGGGTCGATGCGTCACCCCCATCTCTGAGGACCACGGAGACAAGTACGGGGTCCCGTCCCTGGAGGAGCTGGGTGAGAAAACGAACAGACACACACACACCTGCACTTAGACTAGTAAAGACACTGATGGATTGTTGTGTCATCCGACAGTTTTCTATCTGTGAGTGCACCACTGTTATAAAGCAGGAAGTTGATCCAGGTGTCTGTTTTTCAGGCTTTGACACCGACGGTCTGCCATCCGCCGTGTGGCCGGGAGGAGAGACTGAAGCTCTGACCAGGATAGAGCGCCATCTGGAGAGAAAAGTCAGTATTACTACTACTACTCCTGTTTTAGGCCCCTGCATGGCTGACAGATACTCAGAAAACATCTTCATGATAGTTTTAAATGACAGAAAATAAGACTTATTGTTACAGGTATCATTGTATTAGCATTAAGTTTAAATAGTATTTCTCTCTTAAAGCCTCAGAAACGGCATTCAGACCACGTTGACGTACTAAACCTGCAACCTGCGTCTCTTCAGCTCCTCTCCAGCGGCTCCCTGTGGATTTATAAAGATGGAAATGAATAACTGTGCTTTGTTTACATTTTCATTTTTATTCATCATCGTTTTAGGTCTATGGTACGACGGAGTATTAGGGTCACATTGAGGAAAAAAATACATCTGAGATTAGAGAATAAAGTCATAATATTATAAAGTAGTAATTTTACGTGTTATTTTCTTTTTTCCTCGTAATATTCTGACTTTATTGTGTAAATCTCAGATGTTGTTTCCCTCAATGTGGCCCTAATACTCCGTAGTACATTGTCTCTTTGGCCCTCACTGCATTAGACTTATATACTATATACTTAGACTACAAACTGAGTTACCTTCATCACGATGATCACATGTTTTGCGGCTCCAGACAGATTTTGAAAGGTTGCTGACTCCTGGACTAAAACAATGAAATATATTTAGTTTAGTTTTTGTTTGTGGAACATTTGAGACTCTAAAGTGAATCATTATTTCACTGCAGCTTTTACAGACTGATAATATGATTATATTCAGAACCCCTCTATGTCTCTCCGTCTCTGTGTTTTTCCAGGCGTGGGTGGCTAATTTCGAGCGTCCCAGAATGAACGCCAACTCGCTGCTGGCCAGCCCGACGGGCCTCAGCCCGTACCTGCGCTTCGGCTGCCTCTCCTGTCGCCTCTTCTACTTCAAGCTCACTGACCTCTACCGCAAGGTCAGTTCACGACTCCTCCAGTGGTTTAATATCAGCTCCTACGGGCAGTAGGGGAAGACTTTATCACGTGCACACATGTGCACATGTGTCTATATCTATCCTCAGACTGCAGTAGTTTACATTCACTGACATGGTGACATTTCACTGGGTAAAGGCTTCCAGAGGTGGAATCAAGTCATTGTTTTAAAAGTCACAAGTAAGTCTCAAGTCCCAACTCAGGTCTCGAGTCCTAAACAAGCCGTATGAGCTCTTCATCAACTGTAACGTCATTTTAACAGCAGAGTAACTGGATCCAACTGCTGCTGTTGGATCGGTTCAAACTAAGTGGATCTTGTGAGTTCAGTGTAAGATAATCAAATAAGAAGTCCCGACAACATTCACCGGAAATACAGAGTCCAGAGTTAAAAAAAAAACAAAAAACACCGCTTTTCAGAGATTTAGCAATAAGCAACAAAAGATTGAAGTGATTACATTCTCATCTCTGGATTTGCTGTTGCATGGCGTTGTTGTATGTGTGTGTGTGTGTGTTTGTGTGTGTTTGTGTGCGTGTGTGTGTGTGTGTGTGTGTGTGTGTGTTAGACTCCGACACAGAGAGCAGAGGACAGAAGCGGCTGCATGTGGTGCTTGGCGGGTGATAATTTCGGACCCTGAAGGCATCGTACGTTTCCGTCGGTACTGTAGAAAACAAGTACCGTCAATTTTTAGAATTCTGGCGTCGACTTGGTACCGAAGTATCGGTTCTGGTGACATCCCTAGCTACATACATCCATTACAGAGATATTATTAAAAGTATGAAGGCCCCCCAGAGGGTTAAAGACTAAAGCCTAAAAACATATTAATGTTTAGTTGCTAAAGGAAATACTGCAGCTCATCCAGCATGCTGGTGAACCAAAGTCCTACCAGATGTTTCTAATATAATCTAATATAATAATCTTCTCTGTTCTGGTTCTGTTTATTCTCCTTCCAGGTGAAGAAGAACAGCTCCCCTCCGCTCTCCCTGTACGGCCAGCTGCTGTGGCGGGAGTTCTTCTACACCACGGCCACCAACAACCCGCGCTTCGACAAGATGGAGGGGAACCCCATCTGCGTACGCATCCCCTGGGACAAAAACCCTGAAGCGCTCGCCAAGTGGGCCGAGGCCAAGACCGGGTTCCCCTGGATAGACGCCATCATGACTCAGCTGAGGCAGGAGGGCTGGATCCATCACCTGGCCAGGCACGCGGTGGCTTGCTTCCTCACCAGGGGGGACCTGTGGATCAGCTGGGAGGAAGGGATGAAGGTGAGGAAGATCAGTACGACCGAGGATGTCAGACCAGACGTCATCTGGAATAAGGAGTGATTCAATGTTAGTGAAAGCTCCTGTTTCTAAACGAACGCTAGCAGCTTGTTTCTATGACGCCGTATTAGGACCGTGGTTGGGAAAAATACCAAATTTTATGGATTTTACATGATTATCTGAGATTATTAAAGGGACTGTTTGTAACTTTTTAAGCGTATAAATGTACCGGGTCGGGATCCTATGCGCGTTCGCGTGTGGCCGGAGTCTCTCCTCCTCTGCCTGCCTTCACTCACACACCGCGCTTCTTCTCTCTCTCTCTCTCTCTCCACCTCTCACGTGCATGCTGCTCACTCCACACTGCAGAAGAGTTAGTTTAGCTCTGAGAATATCTAGTGAATGTTCAGTGGACGTTTGTGCAGAAATAACTGCTGCAGCTCCTCCAGACCAACAGAGGTTTCCCGTGTCTTGTGAAGTGACGGGGCTCCGCAGAGAGAAACGTTATCATCTCCCACCAAAACTCCGGCGTCTGCCCCGTTCCCTCCGGCCGCGGTCGGGAGGCTGAGGCGGGAAAAGCCAACACTAGGATCAGCATTGATTCATGGAGAGACCTTGGTCTGGTCAGCTAACATTACTGCCAAGCAGCTGAAATATAGAGTGATATTGTGCTTTTAGCTGACGTGTGTCTCCTCACTGTGTTGAGCGATGCTCCTTCATGTCTATGTAGAGCGAGCACAAGCGCCAGCAACAGGACGCTGACTTTAGTTGACTTAATGACCACAGGTGAAGCTGTTAACAACACATTCTGATTCTTATAAATAGTCCCTTTAAGTAATACATTTATAAGAACCACATCGCTTCACTTTTCAAAGTTGGATCAACCTCATCATACCACAGACGTCGCCGTTAAACGCTATCGTGACGTACATGACCTCTTCTGCATCCAGTGTAACATCTGGAGACTCTGTCGTCTTTGTGCTGCAGGTGTTTGAGGAGCTGCTTCTCGATGCCGACTGGAGCGTGAACGCAGGCAGCTGGATGTGGTTGTCCTGCAGCTCGTTTTTCCAGCAGTTTTTCCACTGCTACTGCCCCGTGGGCTTCGGCCGACGCACCGACCCCAACGGGGACTTCATTAGGTGGGTACTTTCCTGGCATTGACCCTTTTTGCCGACCGCTGACCCCCCCCCGGTCAGTGTCAGTGTTCATCTTTGCGTGCCTTCCGATTGTCTGTGGATGTCCATCTGGTGATTGTGTACGTATCTGTAGGTGTATATATATATACTGTATATATAAAGGTGTTGCCATCAGATGATTTCTTCTGTAAAGGCGTAGAGATGAATTCTTCTCTTTCTCTGTTTGTGTTTTGGCTCGTCTGTTTTTGGGGGGAAAGTTCAGCTCTCCCCTTCGTAGATCGTAGCTGATTGCTTTTAAGATGATTGGCCGTTCTCACTTCTTCAGTCCACCACTGTCTGATTCTGGGGGCGTGGAGCTGTGAGGTATAATAGAAGACTTCTGTCAGAACAGTCAGCATCATTTCTACTAGATATTTAGTTCAGGACAGGAGCTGTAAATGTTCAGATATGGGGACGTTTTTCAGCCTCGGGGGAAATCAGTTCAGTGGCGTGTAAGAAAGAAAAACAGATGAGTTGATGGCAGGACTTTTCCACTGTCCACCTGCTCAGGTCAGGGTTGGGTGGGGGGTCAATACACTCTCCTTTGTAACCGCATGTTACAGTAGACGTCTCCTAGCATCATCATATGTATGTACATACTCTACATATACTCTACATACGTAGACTGTAAAACAATGAAAACACCTTAAATCAGATATATGCATGATTATATATGCAAACTTTTCAAAGTAATATTTAAAATAGTAAATAATGATGAAGACAAACTTTCTCTCTTAAAAGAATAACACGTTTCATCCCTCCCGCCCTGATTCCCTCTGTAACCGTCCATCGAATGTCTCCCTGTGTGCTTCCAGACGTTACTTACCTGTCCTCCGAGGTTTCCCCGCTAAGTTCATCTACGACCCGTGGAACGCCCCGGAGTCCGTGCAGGCGGCTGCCAAGTGCATAATCGGCGTCCACTACCCGAAGCCAATGGTGCACCACGCGGAAGCGAGCCGACTCAACATCGAGAGGATGAAGCAGATCTACCAGCAACTCAGCCGATACAGGGGACTGGGTAAGAGATCAATATGTTAACCCACTGAGAGCCACAATAGAGCCGTTTTTAATCTTCTTTAGGGGGTCCAGAGGGTTTTTAGGGGGAGATGGCAGGTCAACAGTAGATGTCACATAGAAGTGGTGGACATCATCTGAAAGCTGAGAACCTGAAGATTAATCTGAGATGCAGCTCAGCACTGAGGGTCAAGTTGTTCTAGTCATAACTCAGAAATACACATTAATCCCTCCAAAACACCACATTAAGACACCAAGACCTCGAGGAACACCAGAGAAAAAGACATGCTGGGATTTAGGATCAAAAACTTTGACATTTGGAGATTTCTGCATTTTTCGGCGATTGGATGGCGAACACCTGTGTTGTGTAAACTGCTCAGAAACCCCCTTATTGTCAATCTAGCTAGGAAAGCCATCCATCCTCTGAATGCTCTAGGACTCTAGTCTGATCATCCATCCTCTGAATGCTCTAGGTCTCTAGTTTGATCCATCCATCCTCTGAATGCTCTAGGTCTCTAGTTTGATCCATCCATCCTCTGAATGCTCTAGGTCTCTAGTTTGATCCATCCATCCTCTGAATGCTCTAGGTCTCTAGTTTGATCCATCCATCCTCTGAATGCTCTAGGTCTCTAGTTTGATCCATCCATCCTCTGAATGCTCTAGGTCTCTAGTTTGATCCATCCATCCTCTGAATGCTCTATGTCTCTAGTCTGATCCATCCATCCTCTGAATGCTCTAGGTCTCTAGTTTGATCCATCCATCCTCTGAATGCTCTAGGTCTCTAGTTTGTGTCTGTAAAGTTTCATGAGGCTGTGATTATCCTAGAGGTCACCACAGGTACAGGGAGGTCAATGAAATGTCTCCTATGGGGACTAACATCATCACACATGAATCCAGTTGGGCTCATTGGATCCACCAGAGTCTCAGCTTTACAGTGAGACACAATTTATGGAATTCAACACTGTTTAGTAAGCAGAAATATTCAGATATACCATTTCAGATTTGGAGACAATAACACATTTATACTGCATGGAGAGATGGCCGTCTCAGAGGGTTAAATGGCCCATTTGTGTCTTTCAGGTCTGCTGGCATCGGTGCCGTCCACCTCTGGGAATGGGAACGGAGGAATGATGGCGTACTCTCCCGGAGAGCAGCAGCCAGGGACCAACAACAACAACAACAACAACTCACATTGTAAGTCAGTTTTGTAATAATAAGGATTGTTGTGGTAGATCTACCAACGCCAGTCAGTCACAGGTTATTTCTGTTTCTAGTGCCTGGAGCGTCGGGGAGCTCCGCTGCGACGGGGAACGGCAGCGGGAGCGTCCTCCACAACTTTCACAATGAAGAACATGCGGAGCCGAGCAGCAGACTACAGCAACAGCGACTGCAACCGCACCCACAGCAACAACAGCAACAGCAACATCAGCAACAGCAACATCAGCAGCAGCATGGTAGGGCATCGCCTGACAAGGTTTTCTGTTAGCATATTTAGCATTTTACATTCAGTCTGTCTTTTATGCACAATTCTAAAAATAAATATTAGATTGTTTTGGGCAGATTGACATTGAGACACTTTTGATTAAAAGGACTTAAATCACTTTTTCGCTGCGTAATATCGCAGCACCGATACCAGTATCGGGTATCGGGTCCAATACTGTGCTCATGTTCTCGTACTCGCAAAACGGTTCCGATATCACTTTACGGCAGCGTGACGTTAACCTCTCGTCACCATCTTTCAGGTCCTATCGCACGCGCTCACGCTCCACCTCCCCGACGGTGCGGGCGAGACGGGCTGGTGGTGCGCCCGACCCCGCAGGGGGCCGTAATCTCACCTCAGCCGTCGCACGCCGGCCCTCACTTTCTACGCCTTTCTACGTGGGCCGAGCCCCACCCTGGGGGCACGACGCGGTCGGGGCGCTCTAAGGACAGTCCGCCCTGGTCGACAGTCGCACCGGGAGCAGGGGACACCGTCCCTCCCCGGCGGGGAGAGAGGGCGCAGCGAGCCCTTTGTCCACGGCCCCGGGAAGCACCTTCGTCCTGAGCCTTTCCAAGCCGACCTAGAGACGGTGGCGGCCTCGTATGCGGGACTCCCCAGCCTGCCGTGTGTTGCTCACACCCTCCAGCTGGCTGTTAACGAGGGTCTTTAGGCACAGAGAAGTACTCGTATCGGTACTCCATATCAGCGAGTACCCAAATATAAGTACTTGTACTCGGTCTGGTTTCGGTGCATCCCTAGACTACATGCAAAGATCAACTAGATAGCAGTGTTGTAATCTATCTGCAGACATTTGACTCTTCCACTGGAACGTAACAACGTAAACTGAGACACGACGTAGCGTAACGGTGCACCGCTTACATAAAAACAAACCACTAGTATGGTGATATGTTGAATATTATGACCTTTACCTTGAGCCCCGTCACAAACCACAGAGTTCAAAGTGTGTGTTTGATGTGTGTGTGTTACAGGATACCACTCAGTGCCAGGCGCCAGCCAGACCATCACCAGCAGCCACCTCTTCCACGAGTTTGCTGTGCCTCAAAGCCCAGGTAGGAAACAGGAAGAAGCTGCTGCAGCTGGACGCTCAGGTGTCGCTTTTGATAGCAATGATATGTACTTTGTTCTGGTGTCACACATCCACCCGGTGGTTAACGCTAACGTTCCTTCGTTCAGGACTCCTCCTGCACAGCAGAGGCAGCGTCACAGGAAAGCGGGAACGCGAGTCGGAACGAGACGAGTCGGGGGAGAAGGACCCGGCGTCCTGCTCCGTGCACAAGATGCAGAGGCAGAGTACATGAGGTCAGAGGTCACTTCTGCTCATTATTGTCCCCCAAATGTCTTTTAATGTCTTTTAATGTCACTTTTATGGCTCATATGACATTCAGACTGACGGGATGTCTGATGACGCAGTGAAAATACAACTTGCCTCGATGTTTTATGTTCTGTTTGAGGGCGGAAAGCTTAAGTAAATTGTTAAAATAATATTTTAAAACAGTGTGAATTTAACATATTTTAACTCTCTATAAACTTAAAGGGTAATATACTATAGTTTTATTATTGTTAACAAATCCCATGTGTGTGGTGGCACTTTAACGATAAATTCACAAGTCTTTACCTCTCAAACGTAGTCGGCCATCCTCCATCTTTTCTTCTCTTTTGCTGTAAGTCACCCGAATCAAAATGCATGCATCACAGTGATGCATATATATATATATATATATATATATATATATATATATAATACAACAGATGACGTCCTCAAATGTCTCAAAGATATTCAGTGTACTGAAGGAGGAAAGAAACCCTAAAATATTCACATTTAAGAAGCTGCAATCAGATATATAAATATATAATATGAAAAATATAAAATATATATAATATATAAAAAAATATATGATATAAAAAAATAACAAAATATATATAATATATAATATAAAAAATATAAAATATATAATTTAAAAAATATAAAGTAAAAAATAATAATATAAAAAATATGATATAAAAAAATGATATAGATAGATATAGATATATATCTATATATATATAGATATATATATATAGTTGTTTTTGTTCTTTCCCAATAATTTGTTTAGTGATTGTGGATAGTCTAGTCTAAAATATTCACATTTAAGAAGCTGCAATCAGAGAGCTTTACTCTAACCGATTAATTTATTATCGGTAGAGTTGGTGATTAATTTAATAGTTGACAACTAATGGTTTGATCGTTGCAGCTCTAATGTGAACTCTTAAAAACCACCATGAGACTGAACGTATGTCTCTATAGAGTCACAGCTGCTCTACTGTGATTCACCCAAGAATAAGAGATAATCCCTGTAACCCGCCTTATGCAACAAGTATTGAGACATAATGTGCGTTTGTTTGGTCACTCTCATGATAACATCAATACTGTGACTGCAACGATGAGTGATAAGGATCTAAAATCCAGTATCACTAGAAGCTAAATCATCCGTAAAACAACCGTGAAGACGATCCGATCAATACGTCTGATTTGGATGATTAACCGAAACAAAGTCCACATTGGAAGAGCAGATCGTGAGAGAGATAAACAACCAACTTTAGACGAGTGTCATCTGAGATGATCACGATATAAGGTCATCACCAGGCGAGGACGAGGTCATCACCAGGTATAAGGTCATCACCAGGCGAGGACGAGGTCATCACCAGGTATAAGGTCATCACTAGGCGAGGACGAGGTCATCACCAGGTATAAGGTCATCACCAGGCGAGGACGAGGCGCGCTGGCTTTAAGCCGTCTGTAGATTTCCTCTTATGTTTTTTTCCTTCAAAAATGACTCAAACTAATTAATTGATTATCGAAAGAGTTGGTGATTAATTTAATAGTTGACAACTAATGGATTAAGTGATAATTGTTGCAGCTCTAGAATAGAATAATATAAACAGCTGTTTCAACAACACCACATCCTGCAGCCTCTAAAATGATCATATATATATCATATATCATATATATATGATATATATATCATATATATATATATGTCATATATTTAATACAGTTTAACATCACAGCAACAACGTGCAGGACTGTTGGATCAGACTGCATTAGTTTTAGCTCGGTGTACCTAATAAACTGGCTAACTAAGTGTGCCATGAGACGATGTAAATGCATTTTGAACTGAGATCTTTCTCCTCCATCTGTAACAAGGTGATTTTAATATCTTTAGCTGTATGAAACCATTGTGGGCAATGCTGTATTTTGAAGAAGCTGCTAATAGTCTGGTTAGTTTATCCACAAATAGTCTCTCAATTGATTTCCCAGAAAGTGTTTCATATGGTGTATTGTTTATTGTGATATAAAACAACAGACACGTATAGGCAGGTAGCTGGAACCCGGAGAGATGAAACACGTTGATGCAGGTGAATAAGACGATTGCGTATCCTGCTGCACAATAACATCACCACCCACACGCACCCTTTACGCTTCATCAATGAATTATAAAAGTGATTATTGAGCAACAGTGAATCCGCCCCCGACATAGCAGTGAAATTTAGAATGACAGCAGATAATAGGATGAGGTAACCACAGAACAAACGGAGACTTTCATGAAGTCGTCATGCTCACGATAGAAATAACCAAACAGGTGTTTGGATTAAGGACAGCAGCGATGCAAAACAACGGGTGGAGTATGTTAGCAACAGCACGTCTGAAAGGAAAATAGAAGCCGCACTCTTTCAGCTGCTCCGAAAGAAAAAATACATTCCTGCAAAATCTGAAAATGAATAATAATCATAATAATAATACAAATCTTTATTGTCCATCAAATGTGGAGATTTGCCTTCGGCTTCACAGGTTGGTTAAAAACACATCATAACAAATGCACAGAACAGACAACGGTAGCGGACGCGGTCCCAGTGGGACAACGGTGGTTATGAATTTAGTAAAGATATTGAATTTCATATGAAAGACTTTTTGTAGATGTTGTTGGTTGCTGCAGCGGATCTTTAGCGTCTTCCTGAGGGCAGTTTTAATATAGAAATATAAGAAATAAAAAAAATATATTATATATATATAAAATATAAAATATATCATATAAAAAATATATAATATATAAAATATATAATATGAAAAATATAAAAAATATATAATATATAAGAATATATATATAATATAAAAAATACAAAATATATAATTAAAAAAATATAAAATAAAAATTATAATATCAAAAATATAATATCAAAAAATTATATATATATCTATAGATATAGATATAGACAGATATATATATATATATATATATATATATAGTTGGGTTTTTTTCTTTCCCAATAATTAGTTTAGTGATTGTGGATAGTCTAGTTTTGTTCAACACCGTGTACACATATTAAAAGTTGAGACACTTTCAACAAGACTTTTGTCGACAGTCTCTAAGATGTTCTGGCTTTATATCGTATGAATCTTATCTTCCTGATTAGATAAATACGCTGCATTGCTTTTCAAAAAATGTGTTCTGTGTTGGCTGTAAAAAAAAGTGTTTAAAATACTGTTTTCCTGATCTTCCCTGCAGACTACCTAGAGCAGCGGCGGTGGTGAGAGTCTGAATCCACGTTCACCATCCGGCCGGCCTGCGGAGAGAGGAAATCCCAACGTTGCCTCAAACACACGCAGATACGACTGCCTCCTCTTCTACAACGCACCTCAAACTGCTCTCTGTCTTAACGGTCAGAAATCCCCCCCCCCCTCCGAGGTGTAAACACAAAGGTGAAAATGTGATTTTTGACACGATCTCTGGAAGGTCTTTAACATCATTAGAGAGTCCGTTGACCTCTGACCTCTTGCAGCTGCGTACAGACAGGAAGAGGAATGTCCAAAGAAACTAAAACACCTCAGAAACGTACAGCTCGCCAGCAGCCAGTAAATACTGTGTGACCTCTGGAGCAGCTATAAATGTAGGTTATGGATATTTAATATTTTTTTAAAGCTGCAAATCCATGAATCACCTCGTCTGCTCGTCTACACACGGATGTACAGCCAAGCTGATGATGTATGTCGGCGTTTACAGAGGAGGCTAATGTGCTGCATCCCACCAGGAAAACACCGTCACCTCCACACATACTCACTCCAGCAATATTGTTTTGTCACAAAATGTGATATTTAAAGGTAAAATATGCAGGAATGTCCTAAAAAAAATTATCCTTCTCAATTAGGGATGCACCGATACCGATACCGATACCAGCATCTCATGTAGTCGCACTCGCAAAATAGCACCGATACCACTTTACGGCAGCGTGACGTTAACCTCTCGTCACCATCTTTCAGGTCCTATTGCAAGCGCTCATGCTCCACCCCCCCGTCGGTGCGGGAGAGATGGGCCGGTGGTGCGCCCGACCCCGCTGGGCCGGGATCCCACCTCAGCCGGCGCGCGCTGGCCCTCACTTTCGTTGCGACACGAGGTTTTGCTTGCACCTTCTGACTCGCGCCTGCGTTAGACTCTTTGGTCCGTGTTTCAAGACGGGTCGGGTGGGTTGCCGACATCGCCGCAGACCCTTGGCGCCTTTTACGTGGGCCAAGCCCCGCCCTGGGGGCACGACGCGGTTGGGGCGCACTGAGGACAGTCCGCCCCGGTGACACTTTGTCCACGGCCCCGGGAAGCATCTTCACCCCGAGCCTTTCCAAGCCGAACTAGAGCCGGTCGCGGCGCACCGCCTCGTATGCGGGACTCCCCAGCCTGCCGTGTGTCGCTCACACCCTCCAGCTGGCTGTTAACGAGGGTCTTTTGGCACAGAGAAGTACTCGTATCGGTACTCGGTATCGGCGAGTAGCCAAATGTAAGTACTTGTACTTGGTCTGAAACAAAGTGTTTCGGTGCATCCCTAATCTCAATCATCACTAGCAGTGTGTGGTGTCTGTATCTGCAGAGATTCTGCAGTCCTCGGCCTGGATTTAATCTTTTCTTCTTATTTTTCTGTGTTCGGGACGTTTCTGGGCGTTTGCAAAGAACCTTTAAGCCCCTCACGGGGGTGTGACCCCCCCAGACAATAAGCAGATAACAGAGCTCCGAATTTACAAACAGTTCATTTTATACGCTCTGGCCCTCGGAGTGACTATTAGCGAACGCACCCAGGTAACGCAAACTCAGTGCTTCAGCTTACATTAAAGGTCCTGTATTGTAAAAAGTGAGATTTTCATGTCTTTTATATTATAAAACAGGTTTAAGCGCTTTATATAAATACTGTTAAAACAATCAAAACGCTCAATATATACGGAGAAACACATACAGCCTGTATTCAGAAATTGTGCGTTAGGATTTCTCTCCATTTGTGATGTCACAAATGTACAATATTTAGACCATTACACGGTTTTAAACATTCTAAATGTGTCCCAGTTTACTTCCTGTTGCAGTGGATGTTAATGACATCAGCTGACAGGAAGTAAACATGGACCCAAGCTGTTGCCTAATGCACTAAAACGGAGCGTTTAAGACAGAGGGTGAATACAGGTATATTCACGCAAAATAAAGTGTTTTTTCTTAACATTACAGCATGTAAACATGTTCTAGTAGAAACACAAAATACAAATATGAACCTGAGAATGAGCTGATATGGGACCTTTAACTGTGTCGGGGTCGGGTCGGTGCTCAGTCACTACTCTCTCTGACTCGGGTCGGGTTCGGACTAGGGATGTTAATAATTAATTAATTAATTTTATTTGTGGGGTTTTTTTGGAACATAACCGCCGGGACACAACGGAAAAATACCGTTTTTATTTCTCTGATTCACTGCATTGTTCTCACTAACGCCGCTCCCTCTCTTCATTCACTCTATAGCTCAGTCCTTGAGCCAACGTTGAACGCTGTGTGTTTACGAACAGCAGCCGACAACTGTACCATATTATACCTTTTAATGTTTCTGTTTCATATTATACCTTTAATGTTTCTGTTTCATATTATACCTTTAATGTTTCTGTTTCATATTATACCTTTAATGTTTCTGTTTCATATTATACCTTTAATGTTTCTCATGTTGTTGAGATGAAACGCTTGTAAATATGCACATTTTTAACAAAAATAGTTTTTTCCAATGGCCATCCAAAAATGAAGGACGGTGTTTTTACTCGTCTTTAAACTGTATTTAGACCAAACGATTTAAGAGCACGCAGTAACAAGCCTGGAAGATCGCTGCAGGGACGTCGTTGAGAATATTAGTAATTTAAATATTAGTAATTAGTTGAGTAAATTCTCAGCTTCTGTCTCACTAGTTTGCGTGTAAATGTGAGGTTCTTCATGCAACTGGAAGTCGAGTTGGTGCAACTATTCACAGGAACATCCACCGCTGCCTGGTTAGCATGCTGGACGTGATCACTTTGATTTCAATCGGCAGCTAAAAACAGCGATTCGTATCATTTTTCTGGACTTGTATATAGTATTGTATCTGAGACGTCTCAAAGATATCGAGAGTAACGAACGCATCAGACCGGTTTCTGTTGTTGGTTTTTAAGAACACGGTTACAGCGTGTCGCTGCAGATCAGTTTGAAGGACTTTTGTCGAGTCACTCAGATTGTAAAACTGACTTTTAGGCTGCAGCATTACGGATAAAGGAGTTCTTGTTTAGGAAGTGACGTCTGTGAGCTGGTCAAGTATGTACATAGTAGTGTTCACGATTTGCATGAACGTCAGTGAAACATGAGCCGGCTCCGTTCTGGATCCTTATTGAGAAATCCAGGTTTTATCTATCAGATCGTCTTTATGGTTTCACAATAATTTGTTATAGAATTATTTTATTTTTTAACGGGACAATCTTTCAACGATATGTTTGATCTGACTTCGCCCTTCAAATGTCAGTCACATTTTCACCTCTCTGTTCTCCCCACTGCAAATCTTCTGCCGACTGTCCGGAGCATCTCTCAGGGCGATTCTGTTGCTGTTTAAACTTTTTTTTCAACATCCACCCTCCACTGTCACCTTTACTCCTGGTGAGAAGAACGTATGATTCCCCCTGTAAAATACACCCATGTTAATATACCCACCCTACACACACGCACGTGCACGCGCACACGCACACACACTAAACATTGACATCTTATGCAAACACTCACATAAAAGTTTTAAATATAAAATACACTGTAAATTCTCGAAATAAAAACAATTCGAGTTAAAACAACGTGTTCTTATACGTTAACGTTTCGTATGATGTATTACGAAAAGTCATTCCTCATTTTTCGTGCATTCTCCTACGAATGTCCAGCAACACGTGTCAATTTCCACACATTGTCCCAGTTTATTTCCTGTTGCGGTGTATGCAATTAATATCAGCTGACAGGAAGTAAACATGGACCGAAGCTGTTGCCTAGCAACGTAATTCCATTGAAATGCACTAAAACGGAGCGTTTCAGACAGAGCGTGAATACAGGTATATCCAGACAGACAGTATGAGGAAAATAAAGGTTTTTTTTAACATTACAGCATGTAAACATGTTCTAGTAGAAACATAGAAATCAAGTATGAACCTGGAAATGAGCCTTTATGGGACCTTTAAATGAAGTACTCTATTGGTATCGGTATCACTTTAAGGGTACTGGTATTGTACTTTTTTATACCATACCCAGCCCTAATCCCGTCCAGGGTCTGAAATGAACTGTTTTCACTTCCTGCCACTGTTTTTTTTTTGTCTGCCACTTCTGAGATCTCTGAGCTAAATGAAGGAATAACATTTTAGATCTGATGTCATTCAATGTTCGATATATTTTATACGAAAAAACATTGTATGCATGTTAAATTTCAGTGTTTGAATTACAGCGTCCGAGAGCGCCCTGTTCTTCAGGTGTGAGATGGTACCGTACACAGTACTGTACTCTGTTATTCTCATCTATCGTGGTTATGTGCATAAAAACACAATTCAAATGATGAAATAAATGGTTGGCATCAGCAATTTTAATTATATATTAAAAGCTGCTTAGAGCTAGTGTTAGGAAGTTAAACGGGTCATAATTCCTC
The DNA here is from genome assembly GCF_015220745.1 of Sebastes umbrosus. Classification (NCBI taxonomy): domain Eukaryota; kingdom Metazoa; phylum Chordata; class Actinopteri; order Perciformes; family Sebastidae; genus Sebastes; species Sebastes umbrosus. The sequence continues at coordinate 35,138,200 of NC_051274.1, read as the reverse complement.
AACAGGAACCGGTTCTTTATCCACATCCTTAGTGTTTTCCCTGCCTGCCAAAGTGGCGGATGGCCTGATGATTTTATCCGACCCTGTCAACAATTTACCCGCATTTGGCGAGTGGCGAGGGCTAATTTCAGACCCTGGTCCCGTCGCCTGCTTTGTCGGTTTGCTTAAGGCAGTAAGTCAGTAAAAGACTTAATATCCCTTTAATGAATTGATTCCAGTCGCCTGCAGATCGGGGCTGTGGCGCTCTCTCTTCGATGAGTCATGTCCGTGTACGGCGCTCTATTATTTGTTTGTCTGTGACCACGCCGCCCTCGGCTTCAGGAGTACCGTAGAGGGTGGATTATAATTCTGTATGTTCTCAAGAGGATTTGTTTTGTAGCTTTTATCAACTATGAAAAAAACAAGTTGAACCAGGTTTTGTTTTTTTTGTTTCATTTATTTCGTTCTCTCTTCTGTGACAGGAAGTTGAGAACAGACGCCATCCATCAGCTCTGTGATATTACGCTCTTTTCTCTGTCTCCTTGTGAAAGGCTTTTCTTCTCGTGCTCGATCATGAGAGGAAATTAAAACTTTTACAACTTGACACCTTTTTGTCTTCTTCATTAGCATGAATGTTTTAATTTAAGAGAACAGGATGCAGCGGCGTTGGAGGCGGGGCCTCGTTCATTCCTATCAGAGCGTCTCAGTGGAGCATGAAGACAAAATGACTCGACTTCCGACTGGAAGGGTACCTGGATCTTGGCGGAGTAGCATCCACTCGGTCACATGACTTGGTCACGGGGTCCTAACGTCACGCTGACATCACAGCTTGCTAACTCCTCCTCCCGGCCCTCGCTCCTTTAACTCCTCCTCCCCCTCCCAGCCCTCGCTCCTTTAACTCCTCCTCCTCCTCCCAGTCCTCGCTCCTTTAACTCCTCCTCCCAGCCCTCGCTCCTTTAACTCCTCCTCCCAGCCCTCGCTCCAGCCTCGGTCTGGGTCTCATTCACATGAACGGAGGAAGGGAAATAACTCTGGATTCAGCTGGATATGCGTTTTACAACTTTTTAGGACCTAATGATTTAAAGTCAGGGTTGACGATGTTTTCTCCAGTATCCACTATCTGTTATAGGAGAGACTTCCGAGAGTAGTTCCAAAGCACGCTGGAGCACACCGATGTAAGGCAGCAAACTTTATTAAATACTAACGTTTCAACGCCAACTGCATCTTCATCAGAGTCAAATGTGTTCTATTGGTTGAAATGGTCTTTCCCCCCTGTAGCTCGTTGTCTACCTCACCACGGTTAGAAAGAGCCCTTGTTGGTGTTTTAACAACGTTTCTGTTATCACTTATTGATCCAGGAAGTTTTAATCTGTCAATATCTTTCACACTTTACCAAAGTACATCATCTAGGGGGTCTCCGTACATCAGCAATGCGCACTTACGTGTTGTCATCGTAGGTCACTTAGACACAAAAACATGGGAGAATAGAGTCCAGGTTAGTTATCCTTTATTTTCATGACATCTTTGAATGAGGTCAGAAAAAGACCTATTTTTGGAATATTCTGATCCAAAAACTAAATATGACATCACACTGTTGGTAAGGAAAGCCCTGGTATATGCCGGAACACACACAACCTTTGAGTCAACTGGAGGACGCCAGAGAACTGGTTCCACTTCACTGAAGTGTTAACATGATACTTCCTGTGATGCTTATTTTAAGAACGCAGTGTAATATAATAATTATAATAATAATTAGGAAACCTGTCCCCAGCCGACTCACAAGCTCCAACAAAGTTTCAGTTTCTTATTTCGCTTTTTGTTCAATCACAGATTCTTTGTTTCCTAAAAATGTCCCACACATAGGAAAATACCATTTCATGTGTGGGATGATACGAGAAATTATAGCCACACTAAAGCCAAAGCATCTTAGGAACAACATGTATGTACGTGCACATGTGAACAAAATGCATGCTGTTAATTTGTTGTCCTGTTCTCTGGGATCATGTGAACATGACATGTTGGGCGCAGTGACTTCCTGGAGTTGCTGGTTTGTCAAGTTGGTGACAAAGACACCGACAATTTTATTAACCCTCTGAGAGCCACAATAGAGCTGTTCTAGTCTCTTTAGGGGGTCCAGGTGGTCTTTAGGGGGTCCAGGGGATCTTTAGGGGGAGATAGCAGGTCAACAGTAGATGTCACATAGAAGTGGTGAACATCATCTGAAAGCTGGAACCTGAAGATTAATCTGAGATACAGCTCAGCACTGAGGGTCAAGTTGTTCTAGTTATAAATAAGAAATAATAATTATTTAAAACTTAATAGTGAAAGTATATAAGGGTTTAGAACATTATGATAGCAGTATCTGATGATCATCCTCATGCTCTATTATGTCTCATAAATTGTTGCAGTAGTTTTTGGGGTTGATACCATTTATTACTCAGATTTGGTGCTAAATTTAACCATTTTTTACCACTGGAGAATTGATAAAAATGATCAATAATCCCTCCAAAATACCACATTAAGACACCAAGACCTTGAGGAACACCAGAGAAAAAGACATGCTGTGATTTGGGATCAAAAACGTTTGACATTTAGAGATTTCTGCATTTTTCGCCGATTGCGATGGCGAGCACTTGTGTTGTGTAAACTGCTTAGAAACCCCCTTATTGTCAATCTAGCTAGGAAAGCCATCCATCCTCTGAATGCGCTAGGTCTCTAGTCTGATTCATCCATCCTCTGAATGCTCTAGGTCTTTAGTTTGATCCATCCATCCTCTGAATGCTCTAGGTCTCTAGTCTGATCCATCCATCCTCTGAATGCTCTAGGTCTCTAGTCTGATCCATCCATCCTCTGAATGCTCTAGGTCTCTAGTCTGATCCATCCATCCTCTGAATGCTCTAGGTCTCTAGTTTGATCCATCCATCCTCTGAATGCTCTAGGTCTCTAGTTTGATCCATCCATCCTCTGAATGCTCTAGGTCTCTAGTTTGATCCATCCATCCTCTGAATGCTCTAGGTCTCTAGTCTGATCCATCCATCCTCTGAATGCTCTAGGTCTCTAGTTTGATCTATCCATCCTCTGAATGCTCTAGGTCTCTAGTCTGATCCATCCATCCTCTGAATGCTCTAGGTCTCTAGTCTGATCCATCCATCCTCTGAATGCTCTAGGTCTCTAGTTTGATCTATCCATCCTCTGAATGCTCTAGGTCTCTAGTCTGATCCATCCATCCTCTGAATGCTCTAGGTCTCTAGTCTGATCCATCCATCCTCTGAATGCTCTAGGTCTCTAGTCTGATCTATCCATCCTCTGAATGCTCTAGGTCTCTAGTCTGATCCATCCATCCTCTGAATGCTCTAGGTCTCTAGTTTGATCCATCCATCCTCTGAATGCTCTAGGTCTCTAGTTTGTGTCTGTAAAGTTTCATGAGGCTGTGATTATCCTAGAGGTCACCACAGGTACAGGGAGGTCAATGAAATGTCTCCTATGGGGAATAACATCATCACACATGAATCCAGTTGGGCTCATTGGATCCACCAGAGTCTCAGTTTTACAGTGAGACCCAATATATGGAACTCAACACTGTTTAGGGACCCCAGCATGCAGAAATATTCAGATACATTTTAGAATAGGAGACAATAACACATTTAAACTGCATGTGATTATCATAAAGTGGGCATGTCTGTAAAGAGGAGACTCGTTGGTACCCAGAGAACCCATTTACAAAGATTAAATCCTGGTCTAGCATACTGCTAAATAAATAATCTATTTCATACTACTGAGGAACGTAGTACGCAGTATGTACTGTATACTGTGTACTGTATACTGCGTACTGTATACTGTGTACTGTATACTGTATACTGCGTACTGTATACTGTGTACTGTATACTGCGTACTGTATACTGTGTACTGTATACTGTGTACTGTATACTGTGTACTGTATACTGCGTACTGTATACTGTGTACTGTATACTGTATACTGCGTACTGTATACTGTGTACTGTATACTGCGTACTGTATACTGTGTACTGTATACTGTGTACTGTATACTGTGTACTGTATACTGCGTACTGTATACTGTATACTGTATACTGTGTACTGTATACTGTGTACTGTATACTGCGTACTGTATACTGTGCACTGTATACTGCGTTCGTCAGTAGTAATAGGCGGTTGCGTATACAGCCCTCTAGAGAGGGACATTCACGTTTTCACGCTGCCACCGTAGTTCTCCGACACGCTTGGCACACGGGAGAAGTTTAAATTGGTCGCAATCTGCAACCTCACCACTAGATGCCACCAGATCTTACATACGTACCTTTAACATTGTTTTTCCAAGGCTGTAAGTGTTTTCTTTCAGCACATGTACAGGTGACACATGTATCACATCACCCTCACCGAAACGTTAGCGTAACAACAATAGTTTTTGTTTTTGAATCATGCAGATGCAAATCATGTATCAGCTTGTACCAGCGAGGCCACAGGTTAAATTATATAAACACACTTACTTCATAATTTACCTTGACATGAACCTTCTGACACTAGTAAGTGTTTAAGCCTAATTAAACAGCATTTAGTCACTTGTGCTGACATGAACATGGTGATTCATTGGAGTGTTGGCTCTGCACATCTAACCATTAGGATGATATAATCCCCAAATCCTGAATCATGACCTGTTGATACCGGATATGCTATAGTGAGACACACCGCAGAAAAGAGAGAACGCTGCATAGAAACACTCATCAATAGAGTAGAGTTTAGTCATGGTTTTTAAGTTTAGAAATGCATGGTTGGAAAGTTTAGAGAACACACTCTGTGTGACTTGGAACATGTAGCCAAAATGACTCGACTTTCCAAGTGGAAAAGTACCCGGATCTTCCGGCAATCCTCCGCATCCATTGGGCCCACGGAGCAGGCGCAGTAGCGTCATGGATGTATTAAAAGAACTAGATCCAGCGTTGGAGGCGGGGCCGCGTTCATTCCTATGAGAGTTGCTCATTGGCGCCAAGCCCCCAGGAAGAGCGCCGGTCGTCGATCCCGACTTTCGTAGTGGCCAAACGGCGGTACTGCAACTTCCGTGTCCGTCACGTGATGCAATTGGGCCCGAAAATACTTTTTCCCATAGACTTCCATTGAAGACGGGAAAGAGACGTCTTTAACTCAGAAGATCATTTATTTTTGAGGTGAATCAACTTCCCAGTACGAACACTCTAATAGTCCTGATTTAAATCATCAGGTCCGAAAAGTTGTAAAACAAACTAATAGCTGAATCCAGAGTTATTTCCCTTCCTCCGTTCATGTGAATGAGACCCAGATCGAGGCTGGAACGCCAAGCCGTCACGACGCCGTGACGTTAGGACCCCGTGACCGAGTCATGTGACCGAGCGGACGCTACTCCACCAAGATCCAGGTACTTTTCCAGACGGAAGTCGAACCATTTAGGCTTCATGCGCCAATGAGCAACTCTCATAGGAATGAACGGGGCCCCGCCTCCGACGCTGGATCCAGTTCTCTTTATACATCCATGATTGGCGCATGAAGCCTAAATAGCTCAACTTCGGTCTGAAAAAGTACCCGGATCTTGACAGATCTTCGCGGATCTTGGGCACATGGAACATGCACAGTAGCGTCCGCTCAGTCACATGACGAGTTTACCGCATGTTCACGGGCTAGTAGCCTAGCCTACAAACCGCAGCAGCTATTGTTTGTTTAGGAGACGGAGTAGATCATAAACGTTTGAATATAAAACGGCTCGTGGAAATCGGTCGAGAAATGTAGACGTTATAGTGCATTTTATCCAGAATAACGGCAGCTCCCCTGTTCACTTGTATAGGGTTACAGGCCAGTCTTGCCTGGTCGAATATGGCGGCCATGTTAACGTACGATCCAGGAGTCAATGTGCCGTCTACGTTATATGTCTAAGCGCTACCCTTAGCCGATTGATAGCTAAAAACACTGGTTTGTTTTGTCCTGATTTCAATCTAAAAGGTAACGTTAGAGCCTCCCGTTGTGGCATTTAGTGCTGCCAACAAGCTTCGTTATTTTAAGGTATTGACTGGTTGCCAATGTGCTGTCATTCAGTACCTTTCCATTCAGTTGTGGTGGCATACGTACCCTCAAGGCAAAGGTCAGGCAGATTCAGACAGGCTCAAAGAAGAGATAGGAGACATCAACAGCGTCGGTACATCACTTCGGTCTGTGATGACTCCATTACACTGAAGTGAGAAAGACGCATGTCAAGTTTAATTACTCACAATAAAAACAAATGATTAGATGCCAAGACGATACGCCACGATGTTTCTTTGTGTTAAGAAGGATTTTGCAACAAAGGAAAGTTACCACGATAATTTTCACCTCAGTCTCAGTGATGATTATGGATGTCACGATACCCGAAATCTAGTAGTCGACACCGATACCAGTGAATTTCCACGATTCTCAATACCAAATCGATACCACAGTCAAAAAAAACACCAACAACAATAAATCTCATGTAATTCAACACGCACTCTTTTATTAAAAACATTTGAACATTATAAAAAACAGAGGCATGTAGCCTTTAAGTAATAAATAAAAAGAAGTGACCCATTTTGTTCATTTTGGTGTATCAGCGGCATGTTATCAATCAGATGACGGACGCTACATACTGACCATGAATGCATCTGGTCCATCAGCTCAGAGTAGTAGGAGCAGGAGGCAGAGGATTTATTGTCGAAGCGAAAAGCAAACGCACCTATTTGGCAATATTTCAGGTTTAATCCCAATGCTACAAGGGAACCATAACGTTAATGAGGTAATCGCCACGAGGCGGATGGAGCTGTCACAGCCGGTGTGCACGGAGCAGCAGCGCCAGGTAGACCCCCGCAGCAAAAGCTCTACCGGAGAGGCAGTAAAGACCAGAGTCAGCTCTCTGCACATGTTGTCATCTCTTCTTGTAAAATGTCCGGTGTAATCGGTGACACCGGTGTTGTCACGAGTTTATTAACCGAGTACCGTCACTTTTTTTTAATTTTGGCATCGACTTGGTACCGAAGTATCGGTTCTCGTGACATTCCTAGTGATGACAAAGTGACATTAGGTCACATCTGCAGCAGTTTCTGCAAATGTGTTTCAGTTGAAGCCCGTCCAACTGACTGTTTCTGTTTCAATTTGAGCTCATCAATGGGGAGCGATATGTTGTAATGTTAACGCTGCAAATTTTATAGGGCGGGTCCATTATTTAGTTTTTTTATTTTTTATTTTTACATCATTCTGTAGCTTCCCAGTGGTGTTCCTGATGTATTCAAATACGAACATTAAAATTAGACACAAAAACATGGGAGAATAGAGTCCAGATTGGTTATCCTTTAACGTCATGACATTTTTGAATGAGGTCAGAGAAAGATGTTAGAAAAAAAAATGAATGATATTTTTGGAATATTCTGATGGAGCTAAAAACTACATATGACATCACACTGTTGGTAAGGAAAGCCCTGGTATCTGCAGGGCATGCTGGGACACACACAACCTTTGAGTCAACTGGAGGACGCCAGAGAACTGGTTCCACTTCACTGAAGTGTTAACATGATACTTCCTGTGATGCTTATTTTAAGAACGCAGTGTAATATAATAATTATAATAATTAGGAAACCTGTCCCCAGCCGACTCACAAGCTCCAACAAAGTTTCAGTTTCTTATTTCGCTTTTTGCTAAATCATAGATTCTTTGTTTCCTAAAAATGTCCCACACATAGGAAAATACCTTTTAACGTGTGGGATGATACGAGAAATTATAGCCACACTAAAGCTAAAGCATCTTAGGAACAATATGTATGTACGTGCACATGTGAACAAAATGCATGCTCTTAATTTGTTGACCCACAATAGAGCTGTTCTAGTCTTCTTTAGGAGGTCCAGGGGGTCTTTAGGGGGAGATAGCAGGTCAACAGTAGATGTCAAGTGGTGAACATCATCTGAAAGCTGAGAACCTGAAGATTAATCTGAGATGCAGCTCAGCACTGTGTCAAGTTGTTCTAGTTATAAATCTGAATTAATAATTATTTAAAACTTAATAGTGAAGGTCCTTTCTGACAGTGAAGTGAAGTTGTCATATCGCTCCATTCAAAGCCACCAGACTCCCTTCACAAAAACAGTCATTTTAACTCGCAGAACACGGGAGTATACATACAACCTTACTTAAAAAAATAACCCTTTCAGTTATTTCCAAACGGCTAACGTTAACTCTTAACCTACGTCACTGCTTTTTTGCTACGGCTGAGTAGGAAAACGCAGATGAAGACTTTACACTTTGAGTCACATGCTGCTCGAGTTAAGATTGTTATTGTAATGACTTACTCAAGGTACACAAGAATTAACGTCAGAATGTGCTAATGACGGCACCGCTTTGGTTCAGAATGTCTCAACAACTTTTTGATGTTTTGCTGGTACATTTTGTACAGACAATCATGAGGAAAGGAAGATGAATCAGTCTGCAGATATAATGACCTCATGGAGCCGGGAGCAGGACAGTGGAATGGAAGTGTAATTACTCTTTGCTTTGCATTTAAAAAAAACATTGCCACGTTGAGATCAAAAATAGTACTGTGACCCCAGGGGTTGCTGGCACTGAGAAATTACTAACAAATTCCTGCACATTATACCCTATTATCAGTCTTTTAATGATGAGAAAGAAACATTTTAAATGGTTTATCTTAACGATACAATACAAACATTAGGAACTTCTAAAAGAAAGACAGTGAAAGACCTAGAAGTAAGAATTTTACATTACGTTATTTTCTTTTTTTCTTGTAAAGTTATGACTTTATTCTCGTAATATTACGCTTTTTTTCTCGTAAAGTTATGACTTTATTCAAAGTAATATAGCGACTTTTTTTCTCGTAAAGTTATGACTTTATTCTCGAAATATAGCGACTTTTTTTCTCATAAAGTTATGACTTTATTCTCGTTATATTATGTATTTTTTCTCGTAAAGTTATGACTTTATTCTCGTTATATTATGACTTTTTTCTCGTAAAGTTATGACTTTATTCTCATCATATTATGACTTTATTGTGTAAATCTCAGATGTTTTTTCCCTCAATGTGGTCCTAATACTCCATAGTACATTGTCTCTTTGGCCCTCCTGCATTAGACTGATATACTATATACTTAGACTATAAACTTGTGACTTCCTCAAAGTACACAAGAATTAACGTCAGAATGTGCTAATGACGGCACCGCTTTGGTTCAGAATGTCTCAACAACTTTTTGATGTTTTGCTGGTACATTTTGTACAGACAATCATGAGGAAAGGAAGATGAATCAGTCTGCAGATATAATGACCTCATGGAGCCGGGAGCAGGACAGTGGAATGGAAGTGTAATTACTCTTTGCTTTGCATTTAAAAAAAACATTGCCACGTTGAAATCAAAAATAGTACTGTGGCCCCAGGGGTTGCTGGCACTGAGAAATTACTAACAAATTCCTGCACATTATACCCTATTATCAGTCTTTTAATGATGAGTTATGACTTTATTCTCATAATATTACGACTTTTTTTCTCGTAAAGTTACGACTTTATTCTCGTAATATTACGACTTTTTTTCTCGTAAAGTTATGACTTTATTCTCGTCATATTATGACTTTTTTTCTCGTAATATTCTGACTTTATTCTTGTAATATTCTGACTTTATTGTGTAAATCTCAGATGTTTTTTCCCTCAATGTGGCCCTAATACTCCGTAGTACATTGTCTCTTTGGCCCTCACTGCATTAGACTTATATACTATATACTTAGACTATAAACTGTGTTACCTTCATCACAATGATCAGATGCCTAAAATGGCTCTTTTGATAGTAAAGGCTGCTGACCCCGGCCTCAGAGTATCTGTGAACTTCTGAGAATTCCCCCAACAACCCACTTCATCGGCGCTGTGTAGTCTTGATGAGTAATAAGTGATAAGTTGAGCAACATGAATGTGTAACTTTGGTTCATGCTGAAGCCTCTAGAATGAAAACTCAGCTGAGTCATGTGCGGGTGCCTTGGTTGCTAGCCAACACTCTCACTGAGTGATTAATGTTGGCAGGGACCATTTATTTATTTCCATATTTGTATTTAAATGATTTTATTTTAGTCTAAAGTCTGCAGTGCATGACTCAAGGACCAAACAGTAATAAAGTGTTGTGGCCTGCTTTCCATGTGTGTGGGTGTGTGTGTGTGAAGGGAGTCCCTGTATGGACACATGCAAATTAGAATCACTACCCAGTATATGATGGAGAATCCAACCACAACAACAACAACAACACGGTGGAATATAATTTCCATGCTGTGTGACCATCTTTTGTTCCTGCTCTCTCTCGCTTCCTCCATCTGTAATAATAGCTGCCCACACCTGATTTCATCGCTTCATCTATTTATATTTCTTCTTGTATTATCTTGTGTTCCCTGTTGTCTGTCAACATAAATGTGTTTTATCTTGCCAACAAAAAGCAGTAATGCCGGGTGGTGAAGTGAGTAAAGCAAGAGGACTAAGGACTAACACAGATGCTCGCTGGCTGAGAGAGAAACGGCCACAACTTTCAGTGTTGAGGTCAAGTTATAAATCAGTGGTCAAGATGCAATATGCTCGCAGGGGTCCCGTGTTGGGTGTCCGACTTTCATTCAGAACACCAGATTTCATGTCCCGTCACAGACCTGTGATTGACAACATTAAAGGAATAGTTGACCCAAAAATGATATATAGTTTGCATCATATTGGCTCTCTGTGCTCCCAGAAAAGGACCAGTGTGTAACAGTTAGTTATTAATAAAGTCATAACTTTACATGAAAAAAAGTCTGAATATTATGAGAATAAAGTCTTAATATTACGAGACTAAAGTCCTAACTTTACAAGAAAAATGTCTGAATATTACGAGAATAAAGTCTTAATATTACGAGAATAAAGTCATAACTTTACGAGAAAAAAAGAAAATAACACGTAAAATTACTCCTTTATAATATTCTGACTTTATTCTCTAAATCTCAGATTTATGTTTTCTCCTCAATGTGGCCCTAATACTCCGTCGTACCGTCATTCCATAGACCTACAACAATGATAAATAACAATGTAAATGTAAACAAAAAACAGTTATATATTTCCATTTGTATAAATCCACAGGGAGCCGCTGGAGAGGAGCTGAAGAGCTGCAGGTTGCTGACCGCTGATTTAGGGGGAGCTATTGGCAGAAATGGAATATAATATTAATAATAATGTGTTCTTTAGTGTTTAATCACTAAATAATAAATAAATATAATAATATATAATATATAATAATATTATAATAAATATAATAAATAATAGATAATGAGAGTCGTTGTGTTTTCGTTAGCTTAGAATGAAACATTTATATCTACATAGGGAGTCCTCCATGTTTCTACGGTAGCCCAGAAAGGACAAACCAAACTCTGTTAACTTTTCCTGTTTGGGCCGGAGTCGATAACGTTACCCGCTCCTTTAGCCGCCGCTCTCTCTCTCTCTCTCTCTCTCTCTCTCTCTCTCGCTTCATTACTCACTTCCCACACTCTACGCACTGGCTCTGCTCCAAATGACCTACGCTACTCTTACAACACCCGGCTCTATAGAGAGGGACATTCGCATTTTCGCGTGGCCAACGTAGTTCTTCTACGCTCTCGGCACACGGGAGAGGTTTCAGTTGGTTGCAATCTGCCACTAGATACCGCCATATCCTACACACTGCTCCTTTTAAGGAGAGCGGAGCGCCCAAAACATCAAAGCATGTCAGTGCAAACAGCCTTCAACTTCGAGTCAGAACAAAAGACAGCAAAAAAGATAACAAAACGTCCGGAAAACGTCTGAAAGCGTCTTGAGCAGCATTATCCAAGTAAGTCATGTTGAGTCGAATCGTGACGTGAATGTTGGCAGAACATAGTCTGCGGTTTGGCAGAATTGCCCAATGGATTATGACTAAAAGAAAGCAAATAACTCCTCTATACTCTCTTGTATGTGATGATGAAGTAATCATTGCTCAATTTAAGCATCAGTCTGAGACGTCACCTTCTTTCTGGTGGTAACTCTACTCCATCGCCATGATTAGTTTCATCAATAATGTGATGCAATCTTTGATGAAACTAATCCGCATTGTGAAATAACTAATCCTCGGGTCCGCACGAAAAAGCAGCTCACTCCGCACGAGCAGTGAGAACTCAAGATCTTTAGATGTCAATATAAATCCTAAGGAAGCGATTATTGAATACAGCTGGCTTGTGATGAAGGACTCATTTCATTTCATCTGGGACTCATCTGAGTGCTGGAAAAAGTCAATGTATTAAAACTAAAAATCTAAAACTTTCCAAATCCCTGTAAAATACCAAGAAGAAAGAATAGTCATGACGTCATAACTTTACAAGAAAAAAGTCGTAATATTACAAGAAAAATGTCATAAGCTATAGTTGAAGACAAAACAGGACTCGCACATGAGACTGTGTAGGCGGCAGATTGGTTATCACACGCTTGGCGGTGCCATGGGGATAGCCTCCTGCATGCGTGGGCGTCCCCCTGTGTAGGATTCCCCATGCAAATTCCTTGGAAGCATTGGCTCATTGTTGTAGTAACTGTGGGATCCCCTACCATGCCTTCAGCCATAATATCTTTTAGTATTCCCTGCGGTTGTTTCACGGTATCGGTCCATCAGGAGATGACGTACAGGTGCTCAATTTAACTCCTTCACTGATAAACAGGTATGACAGGCATTCTGTTAATCTTTCTGTCTGGTTGTCTGTCTGTTTTATTATACAGAGATCAGACAATATGTCATTCAAATAAACATGCATCTAAAAAATGAGTCTAGAGATTATAGAAAAATCTAATTATATCATATAAAATGTTGCCTTTTCCCAACAGGGAAATGGATGATAAGATAAGAAGATTGAGCTTAGTGCAGGTTTGTATTTTAAGATTCTGATTCTGACAAATAATTTAGTAATAGGGTAGAAAGTAAGACCTCATCAGAAAGTAAGTAAGAGGATAATGAACGGCGAGCCGGTCGACAGGGACGATGCTGCACCCCGACGCAAAGGTCTCTCATCGCCCTGAAGGGGTTTATTTCACAACAATCACCAGCTAGCTGTACATTATCCCCGTTATTACACGGCTACCTACTGAAGAAATCAATCATTTTGCCACAAAAACGGTCCGACACCAGAGCTGCGCCCATAGCAACATTCTGTTATAGAGACATTACAGAACGCAGAACGCCATGATTGACCAATCAGAATCGAGTATTCAACACAGCCGTGTAATAATAAGCCATTTTACTGACTTTTAAACCCTAATATGTACTACACTGAGTGTATGACTTTTTTTAATGAGCTGGAGGCTGCAGCAGGTTTCACTGAAACCCAAATAAAAATAGGGAAACCACAGCTCCCTGGGTTTATGCATGAGGCGAAACCCAGGGATGAGAGATGAAAAAAAAACAAAAAAACACAAACCCACAATTGGAGGAGTCACACGTGAAAGTCAAAAAAGAGATAATGGTAATATAACTCTTGGCTGCAGTCCACCATGTTTGCCAGTGTTTTTCCCTTGATGCAAATGCTCTTTCGTCACCGCTTGCTGTGACAGGACAGCATATAAAAACAGCAAGGTTCAGTGAGACAGAATAGACAGCTCAGAGAAAGAGAATACCAGAGTTCATCCAACAGAATAGACAGAAGGACAGTTCAGGTTTCACTCAACTTTTCAAGGCATTTGCTTCTACTCATCACCATGAACTCCACCGCTCTAATGGTGAGTACCATCAAAGATTTTACAGATTTATTTGACAGATTAAGAGTTTGATACGTCTGAGTGATGAGTCTAAATCAAATCAACTTTATGTGCTGGTAGTATTAATTCTTTGTGTTAGACTGTATGCTTCCAAAGAGAGGTCAGAGGTCCCGATAGCAGCAGCCCTGATACGACACCATAAAAATAAAAGCGTGCAAGACTTTTGGAAATGACCTTCTAGGAATAATTTTGACTGCAAAATTCATCTTTAAAATTAATTCATATATTTTCCAAACAATATGACTATTATTAAAGGTCTGTTTTGAGGGCATTTTAGCTTCTTATTTGGTGCTTGATAGTGAGGTCAGATAGGAAACACAAAGACAGAAAGCTGAAGGAGCTGAGGATCTCAGCTGGCTGTTTGACGTTGATAATGTGTCTCTAATGTAAATCTGTGTGTGTGTTTGTTTCCAGCTTTTACTGGGACTGATGGGGACGGTGTGGAGTGCACCTGTCTGTGACCCGCAAATGAAACCTAAATGTAGTGATGGTTGTGAATGGACTGCTGGACATCAAATGTCAGACTTCAAACATGTGTCGGACCTCCATGACTCTTCAGTTGCACCCTGGGATCTCATGTGAGTCTTCGTTCTGTTGTTATATACATCTTACTCAAATACAAGTAGAGTTACTTTGTTGAATATTTTCTCTGATTAGTTATGTATAAGTTAATAAAGGGCTCTTTTAAAAGATATTTTGGGGTAAAAGTAATTGAGTTACTTTGCAGAGCTGAAATTGATCTTAAGCTTCTAACAGCTCTAAGTGTCGGGGTATGCTCAGACAGAAGTGGTTCAAATCAGTGCAGGAAGTGGGCCGGTACTCCCCCGTTACGCAGTACCGGCACTTCTACGTTTTACTCTTCGGCGTACCGGGACCTTTTCTTGAGTACCGGAGCTTCTCTCTCAAGCTGCGGGTACTCCGCTCTTCCCTCTCCATCACCAGCTTCTCTGGGAGATTCATTCATTTATCTACACAATGTTCACGTCCTTTTTGTAAAATAATTAGTGAACTGTTTGTCAGAATTTTTTTTTAAATTTAGATTTATGAACAAATATAATTAATGAAACATTATCTAAAAGTTTTCAGAATATGTGTAAAATAATAATAAAATGATTATTCAACTAGCTATAGTAAGTTTTGTCTTTAATGTCAATTAATTAATGCCTACATCTGTTATTAATATTATTTTTGGTGCATTTAATTGCATATTTATTTATTTATTTATTTATTTATTTATTTATTTATTTATTTATTTATTTATTTATTTATTTATCTATTTATTTATTTATTATTTTGGCAGGTTCCGTCCTCCATAACTTCAACCGTTTGGCATTCTGCTTCCATGTACACCTCCATTTATTGATAGACATTTTTCTTTTCCTTTTCTTTTCCAGGGAGAATACGCAATTAGACAGAGAGCCTCAACATATCGATTACGCTCATTGCAGGCCTTGCAAAGTGGAGGGCAAGACCGCCAAGGAAATCTTCCTCCAGGTTTCAGTCTACGAGAAGATATGCAACGGCAGCGGTGTCGTCTGGTGCAAGTGTCCCTTCAAACTGGCTGTCGGGTGTACATGTGTCAGCGAACAATGACTAAAAGTCGTAGTCCTTGTAGCAAACATAATATCTGGAATATTATTATGACATATGCTGTGTTTTTCAACAATAGATTTTTTTTCTATGTTTTATTTTTTCAGTCTCACACAACTTTGGTCCATTTTGGTTGAGCTCTTGAAAGTACCTCTATATTTATTCATGTTGTAGGACATATATCTTTGTATTAGGTATGCATAGATCTAATTTATTTATATATTTGTTACAATTAATACAATATATATAATATAATATAATATAATATAATATAATATAAAACCCCGTCCTTTATGTCAGGCTAAATCTAATTTCATTTTAGAAACCTTAATAGCTGAAGTTCCTAATGTATGTCAGTGACATGAATTAACTCTATAACATGTTTTTTTTACATGAGATTAAATTTCGTAAATTGCTGTGTTTTTGTCACAGATGTCGTCGGGGGGGGGAATCCGATTTTGTGGAGATAAACCCCCTCTGTTTGTGAGATGTAGTATGCATTATATCACACTTTTGTTGCATATCATGTAATGTGCAATAACAACAACTTAATACTTTCAGAATATGTGTGTTCAATACATATGTGAGAACTATATTTTTATTTTTGTTTGCATTATATGCATTATAAAATGTTACCATTGTTGAGTTGATTGTACTCTTAATAAACTTTATTAAATTCAAGTATAATCAGAATGTTTGGACTTTTTGTATCAGTCACTTAGAAACAGCTACTATATGTACTACTATATATATATATATATATATATACATATTTACTGTATATACTATATGCAGTAGCTGAAGGTATGATGTCACATACTTTTGTGTACTGGGGTTGTTTTCCATGGTTTGGGCTACGCCTCTTAGTTCTAATGAAGAGAAATCTTTATTTTAGACCATAGTGTGGTCCCAGCTTGGTGGCAACAGTTCGGGGGAGGCCCATATCTACTTTAACATGACAATGGCTCGGTAAATGGTAAATGGACTTGCATTTATATAGCGCTTTTCTAGTCTTCCGACCACTCAAAGCACTCTACACTACATGTTAGTATTCACCCATTCACACAAACATTCATACACTGATATCAGAGGCTGCTAAGGAGCCAACCTGCCCATCAGGATCTAATCTAAAGACTCATTCACACACCGATGGCTCAGCCTTCAGGAGCAGTTTGGGGTTAAGTGTCTTGCTCAAGGACACATCGACATGTGACCCGAAGCAGCCGGGGATCGAACCTCCGATTGGTGGACAACCTGCTCTACCCTCTGAGCCACAGCCGCCCCCCTCGGTCCAGAAAGAAGAACCTGACTGGTCTGCACTGACGCCAACCCCATCCAATACCTTTGGGATGACTCAGAACGCCGACTGTGAGCCAGACCTCATCAGCCAACCCATGTTTTACAAACTGTTACACCTCTGTGTATACATATATATATATATATATATATATATACACACACACACTTATTACTTCTCTGTTCAACCACATTCCTGTACGCCTCTGTGTACATACTGTATATTACTTCTCATCATGCATAGACATACTACATCCTGTTTACATTCAGTTTTTCCCATCTGAAATACTGTCTTCAACTAAATTACAAATTTCCATTTCCATTATTATTCTATATTTACTTATGTTACGTTTGTCTATTCTATTGTTATCTTTCTATTATTGTTAATTTTCTATAATCTTAGTTTTTTTTATTATTCTACCTATCTATGGAGGACGGAACCTGCCAAAATTAAAAAAATAAATAAATAAATGACTGAATAAATAGATGAATATATCATATAGATACAATGTGACATTAATTGATATTTCTGTTTTAATTAGCTTCTTCGTTTATTTATCTTTGTATGAACCCCCGTATTTATTTACTCTATATCTATATGCATTTATTTTATTGAATTTTAAATGTATTTATTTATTTATTTTTGCATTTATTTTATATTTATTTTTAAATGTATGTATTTATTTATGTATTTATGCATTTATTTATTTATGCACGAGTTTCCCTTTGCATTTCGCCCCTTGTTTAGTTCCCCAAACTTTATCAGATCTATTTTCTGTATTCTTTATTTACACATTTCTTCGAGGGAATCAATAAATAAATAAATACAAAAAAAAACAAAACAAAAAAACAGAAATATCAATTTATTTCACATTTTATCAATTAATTAAAGGGACTGTTTGTAACTTTTTAAGCGTATAAATGTACCGGGTTGGGACACATTCGCGCTCGCTTGTGGCCAGAATCTCTCCTCCTCTGCCTGCTTGCCTTCACTCACACACCGTGCTCCTTCTCTCTCTCTCTCTCCACCTCTCACGTGCATGCTGCTCACTCTACACTGCAGAAGAGTTAGTTTAGCTCTGAGAATATCTAGTGAATGTTCAGTGGACGTTTGTGCAGAAATAACTGCTGCAGCTCCTCCAGACCAACAGAGGTTTCCCGTGTCTTGTGAAGTGACAGGGCTCCGCAGAGAGAAACGTTATCACCGGCACCATGTCGGAGACGGTAACGTTTCTCTTCCTGCAGCGGGGCTGAAGCAGGAAGAGAAACGTTATCGTCTCCGACCAGGTGCCAGTGTCTCTCTCCGGCTGCGGTCGGAGGCGATAACGTTTCTCTTCCTGCTTCAGCCTCAAAGCCAACACTAGGATCAGCATTGATTCATGGAGAGACCTTGGTCTGGTCAGCTAACATTACTGCCAAGCAGCTGAAATATAGAGTGATATTGTGCTTTTAGCTGACGTGTGTCTCCTCACTGTGTTGAGTGATGCTCCTTCATGTCTATGTAGAGCGAGCACAAGCGCCAGCAACAGGACGCTGACTTTAGTTGACTTAACGGACACAGGTGAAGCTGTTAACAAGCAATTTATGAAAGTTACAAATAGTCCCTCTAAAGTGGTGGACACACATCCAACGTCAGCAGCGCGTGGCTGCTGCATTACCTGTTGTTTTTTATTTCGGCGTACCTGTTAACAGGTTAGAGCTGCCACACTGCCCGCATGAGACATGCGTCTCTTTTATAGAATAGAGGTCTCGCCTATTTTTGACGCGAGCCAAGCGCAATTCACAACAACAACAGACAGTGAAAGTGATCTTGACTGCATATTATCATCATATCAGCTACAATAATACAGTTTACATGTCTAGACATCTGTAGAATATGTCACAGAGAGTGAAGGTGATCTAGTGACTGTATATTGACATCATATCAGCAAGACTTTACTACAGTTTCGATGTCTATCTGTAGAATATGTTACGGAGAAGAAAAAAAAGTAAAGATTTATTTTTAAATCAACCCTTCCTGCTTTCGTCTCAAAATAAAAGCCCTCAAGCATTTTTTTCTATGGACAGAATTCCTTAATTTGTAACACAGGGCTTTTATTCTGAAATATGTGCCAGACAGTGTTTTAGAACATGCAGTGACTTGGAGAGCTCAATGAATGAACACATTATGAGTTTTAATGGTGGATTATTAGTATTATTTACAAATTAACACACGTTTCTTAACCTTTCTCTGTCTAAAATAAATATAAATCACATTTATCATGAAATTAAATGGCCATTAAAAGGCAAACTCTATTTAGAAAGAAAGGGCTGACAGCACCAGACATGCATCTGGTGTTTCACTTTTAATGGCCATTTAATAAAAGCCTTGTGTTAACAAATGAAGGAATTCTGTCCACAGAAAAAACACTTGAGGGCTTTTACTTTGACTGAAAGCAGGGAGTGTTGATTTAAACCCCAAACTTTATCAATGTGTTCACACCAGATGCGTGCATCACGCAGCCACCACATGCTCCTGACGTTGTATATGTGCTCCGAGCTTAAGGCTCAAGTATTCTGTCCATTGAGTGCAGGTGATTGTGGTTGTAGTAGCAGCATCCAGCCAGCAGGTGGCAACAACAACAACATGTAGACGGACATGTTTCTAGTTCCGGGTCAGCAGCGCTCTCTTTCCTGTCGGCCATCAGTCCTGAAGGTGCGTGTCTGAGCAGCGCTCCTCTAAAACATCTAAAACTCGTCTTCTTCCATAAACAGCCGAGATCTACTGCAGTAATACCGCCGTTAAGGTGTCTGTTTAGCTGTACAGGAGGTTTGGATGCAGTTAAAGGGAGAAATAGTGTGTAAATATCGGATGTTAGTTGAGTCTCTGAGCAGCCGCATGCGGCCGGGAGGAGCTAGCATGCTAACTGAGGAGCTAACATGCTAACGTGCTAACTGCCTGTAGTGATGGTTTCTGATGGTTTCTGATGGTTTCTGATGGTTTCTGATGGTTTCTGTTGGTTTCTGATGGTTTCTGATGGTTTCTGATGGTTTCTGTTGGTTTCTGATGGTTTCTGTTGGTTTCTGATGGTTTCTGATGGTTTCTGTTTAGACTCGCTGAATAAATGTGCTCTTTTATATGTTTATATGTTTGATATCTTTAGGTAGTTGTGTTGCAAAGCGCCTGTGAACATGTGAACATGTGAACAGTCTGCTGGCTGGTCTGAACATCCAGATGTGTCTGAAACGCATTTTATTCTTTTATTGTTAATTTTAATACTTATTCATTTTTTTATGATCAATTTTTGTATTGGTATTTAAGCATAATTCTATAGGGTGGGGTTCCACATTGATAGATCACCATTAGAGTAACAGACTAAACGATACGAACCTGGCAAGCAGCTCCAGGAAAGAAAAACAAACCAGTACTGAGTTATTCTCTGTTTGATGCACTGACTGGAGCTGGGAGAAACAATATTTGGTTTTCTTCTGTGTATATAAATACTTAGTGAAATGACAGTAAAGTGAATTTTGAATCTTAAAGTAAAACTCGTCGGCTTCTCTGATTTCTGTTTTTCGCTTTAATTTCTTTCTTTCAGATTTGTAGGCGACTACCTGTTCAACCTGTCAACATGCAGAACGACGCTGGTGAATTTGTGGACCTTTACGTCCCACGTAAATGGTAAGAGGCTTGTATTCTTGTATTGTGTCAGAGGTGGAAGAAGTATTCAGATCCTTTACTTGAACTAGTAGTACCACACTAGGGATGTCACGATACCAGAAATCTAGTAGTCTATACCAAATTCGATACCACGGTACAAAAAAAACCACAACAATAAATCCCCTGTACTGTAATTCAACACGCACTCTTTTATTAAAAACATTTGAACATTACAAAAACAGAGGCATGTAGGCTTTGAGTAGGCATACGTACCCTCAAGGCAAAGGTCAGGCAGATTCAGACGGGCTCAAAGAAGAGATAGGAGACATCAACAGCGTCGGTAAATCACTTCGGTCTGTGATGACTCCATTACACTGAAGTGAGAAAGACGCATGTCAAGTTTAATTACTCACAATAAAAAACAAAATATTAGATGCCAAGACGATACGCCACGATGTTTCTTTGTGTTAAGAAGGATTTTGCAACCTAGGAAAGTTACCACAATAATTTTCACCTCAGTCTCAGTGATGATTATGGATGTCACGATACCCGAAATCTAGTAGTCGACACCGATACCAGTGAATTTCCACGATTCTCAATACCAAATCGATACCACAGTCAAAAAAACAACACAATAATAAATCCCCTGTACTGTAATTCAACACGCACTCTTTTATTAAAAACATTTGAACATTACAAAAACAGAGGCATGTAGCCTTTAAGTAATAAATAAAAATAATTGACCCATTTTGTTCATTTTGGCGTATCAGCGGCATGTTATCAATCAGATGACGGACGCTACATACTGACCGTGAATGCATCTGGTCCATCAGCTCAGAGTAGTAGGAGCAGGAGGCAGAGGATTTATTGTCGAAGCGAAAAGCAAACGCACCTATTTGGCAATATTTCAGGTTTAATCCCAATGCTACAAGGGAACCATAACGTTAATGAGATAATTGCCACGAGGCGGATGGAGCCGTCACAACCGGTGTGCACGGAGCAGCAGCGCCAGGTAGACCCCCGCAGCAAAGCCCCGCAGCAAAAGCTCTACCGGAGAGGCCAGACACACTGCCACCCGACAGTAAAGACCAGAGTCAGCTCTGCACATGTTGTCATCTCTTCTTGTAAAATGTCCAGTGTAATCGGTGACACCGGTGTTGTCACAAATTTATTTACTGGTGGGATCATTTTCCTCACCGTCACATCCCTACCAACGACCGTTACAGGCATCGTACGGTTCCTTCGGTACTGTAGAAAAAGAGTACCGTCCCTTTTTTAGAATTTTGGCATCGACTTGGTACCGCTTCTCGTGACATCCCTATACCACACTGCAGAAAATACTCTACGAGTACAAGGCCTGCATTCAAAAGCTTACTTGAATAAAAATATGCAAGTGTTGTCATCAAAATGTACTTTAAAGTATGAATAGTAAAAGTTTTAGTTAGTCATAGTGCAGTAAAATGTTCCCCGTCAGTGTTTTCCAGTCATATATCTGATGTATTAATATTACTGCTGCATTCATGTGTATGTTGCATTTTGACTCCTTTATATATCCTGGCTAGTTTAATCTACAGCAATGCATCATGGTCTATAAGATCATCATGTGTTTATGGCGTCGCTGTCCTGTGAGAACCACGTATCTCTAAAAAGTCGGCCTGTTTTCAGCTTTGTCACGATGCATTTTCCAGCTGATCCGAGAGGCTTTTTAAAGAGTTTATTTAGCTTCAGGAGGACGAGGATGAAGAGAATTTACTCTTCATCTCTGTTTATCACAAACATTCAACATCAACACATCTGGCGATACCTGGTTCTACCTGGACAGGAAGTAAATACATCTGTCTGATAAATGTAGTGGAGAAAAAAAGTACAATATTTACCTCTGAGATGTAGTGGAGTAGAAGTATAGAGTAGCAGAGAATGGAAATACTCCAGTAAAGTACAAGTATCTTGAATTTGTGCTTCAGAACTGTATTTGAGTAAATGTACTTCGTTACATTCAGAGGATAAACATGAATTTAGTATTTGTGGGAAGTAGCCTGCTATCTTAGTGACGGTAGAAATGATTGGGTTGAGGTGCAGCTGAAAGCGTTGTTCTGCAGAGTATCAGGGCTGTGAATGGTGGTGACATTTCATTTACATGAACATTAAATTAAAGTATTGCATGTGTGTGTTGCAGCTCTGCTAGCAACAGAATCATTGGAGCGAAGGACCACGCCTCCATCCAGATCAACATTGCTGAGGTAAAATAAGGAGTTTCAGTTTTAAAGTTTATCCTGTCATATGTAAAAGAAAAGCATGAAACTACACCAGTGTGTCTAGACTGAGCCTCTAGTGGACATGCTGTGTTGATGGTTAATATCAGTTATTTTAAATAATACTAATAAAACTTGGCATCAAGACCACAACAATACCTTTATTGATATCTTGATGTGCTGAGTATAAATTAATATTGAACCTTGTTTTTTCATTCAGCTGAAGTCACTTTTAGGTGTTTCATGTTAATACTCTACAGATGCACAATATGGATTTTCCTCAGCCGATACTGATAATTACCTGCTTCTCATGGCCAATACCGATAACATAACTGATAATTTCACATTTCTGTATTTTAAAAAGTTCATAACCTGTAGTTTATGCACACCTGAGGGTAAGAAAGATGTTGTGAGTAAAGATGAATGATTAAATATTCCATAGCTCTGACCGAACTAAATCTAACTGACATCACTCTTGTTAAAACAAAGAACAGTTCTGACTCTTCAAATGTTCATTTATTTATTTTATAGTAAAGTGCATCAAAAAAACTGATTGCAATCTTGTCTTCCTCTGAACCTGTGAAAAACAGCCACACTATCAACATGTTTGGCTCTCTAGTCAGCGTGTGCCTTTTATTGTTCTTCTTCTTCTGTGTTTGTTGGCAGATCGCAAACCAACTTCAAAGGTGCATCGGAGTGTATAAATGCTGCTTATTTAATTTTCAGAATAATACATGATATAAATTTCCCATTGTCAGTGGATAATTCATCGGGCCCAATAAATAGCATTTATCCTTAAATACAAGCAGAAAATAACAAATAAAAGTAGCTATGGTGTACCACATTGGCCTGAATACAATCATAAATCACACCTGGAAAAAGTGGGTTTGTATCTATATGTAATGTATATGTCTAATTAACTTCTTAACTGATTTGTAATTCTCAAAGCTGAAAGAGTCTGAGCCATAAACCAAAAATTCCATTCATGCTGCTGCAGAATTTTGCAGGATAAAGGTTTGGTTTTGAGATCAAACCGTTCATTCTCCGTTCTTCAAAACCAGAAACAATTACATCTTTTTACTTGCGTTAAAAAGGCAACGTTGACCGGACCTCCAAAGATGTTTATCACGAGATCAATGTCTACATTTTGTTAGCTTTAACCGTAATACGGTCAAAGTATTTCAGTCACACTACTGAAGATGTGTTGCACCCTATTTGTGAATTTTATCCGTTTTTATACCACAGCCTGCAACTGGCAATAAGGTCGTCCACTAGCTTGGTGACACACGCTCTACTGTCTGAATGGACTCTGTATATAGCTGTAAAACAAACTGTAGACTCACTGCTGGTTGTAAATATTTGCATGTAGTTGGCAACAGGAGTAAACCACAGCAACACAACGGGAGTGAGGTTGAATAGTTGAGGGAAAAACTGACGCTGTAACAATGTGAAGCTGGACTATTTAATTTCCGTACCATGGAAACGGGAATAATATTGGAAAAGTTTTGTTGGCAATTAATAGAACCGTGACAGAATATTAGTGTCATTGTGGCCATCATTGTGAACGTAGTCGATGAGTCATCTGAGACAAAATCCACTTATTGTCCCAATCGGTCAGTTGTTAAACAATTTATTATAAATCACATGTTAACATGCTGCTGCTGTGGCTTCCATCTATTAGATATAGGTATATTTCTCCCGTCAGTGACTAGAGATGCACCGATCCCACTTCTTTAGTCCCGATACAGATACCTGGGTATCGGCCGGAACCAAGTACCGATCCGATACCAGGGTTTAATTAATGAGCTGTATGCTGTAAAACAATCTTAAAAATTAACAGAATTTCTATTTATTATTAAATGAATACATTCTACACCAGCAACTTGGTAGAAAAAATCTTAAAAATTATCAGGTTTTTATTTATTAAAATAATAAATCATACACCAGCAACTTGGTAGAAAAAATCTTAAAAATTATCAGGTTTTTATTTATTAAAACAATAAATCATACACCAGCAACTTGGTTAAACGTCTTCAAGATTAACAGAAATTACAATTCAAGTGTAAACCTTTTTAATGCAGCAAAAAGTTGGTAAATGTTTTCAAAATGTTCTCTAAGCTGCTGAAACACTGGTACTTTACCTTCTCAGATTTGTAAGTGGTTTTGTTGTAAATTATTCAAGATGCAACCTTCTTGTGAAACCCCCCCCCCCGATGTCAGAGGATAAAGATTTTACACATATCTTTATGTGAAGGACTTGAATATTTATAAAAACAGAAAACCTGCATGTGTCCCATGTGTAACGGTTGTTTTGGACTTTATAGATGTTCTTATCTGGTTTCCTCTGCAGGTGGACAAGGTGACCGGTCGCTTCAATGGTCAGTTCAAGACCTACGCCATCTGTGGCGCCATCCGCAGGATGGTAAGTGTCACCGCCGTCACATGAACAGAATATCCATCACTTTACTTGTCACTCATCAGTAAGCGTGTTTTAGGAACGTTTATTCTGATCTGCTCGTCACATCGCACAGCACATACTGTAGGTTTTAAATCTACTCGTATTTTCTTTTTTTCTGAATTTGTCAGTAGGTACTTTTTTAGCACAGGTTTTGTTTTTTCTGGAACCCTTAAATTGAATTAGGATCAAGGTCAACATGAATTGGAATTTTTAGTAATTTCAGCTGTAGTTAGTTTCTAGTAAAGAATTATTTTTGTAGATGTGCAGTTTCTTTCACTCTTCTATTAAGAGTTTGACGGCTTTTCTGAAGTGGAAACTTTGACCTGAGTGTGTTGGTGGATGTCATGACAACCGATACTTCAGTACCAAGACGATGCCAATCGGCTGCTAACAGCTAACGCTAACTAGCTCTCCTGCTGATTTCAACGCTGGTTTGTTTTTCACAATGTAGCATTATCAGGAAACCAAACATGTTTTCTATCATCACCAGAACGCCGTTGACTGTAGAAATACTGTCCTGTCACGGCTGCACAGTCCTGCACGGAGCTAACGGCAAACGTTAACGGGATGTGCCGTACACTATGATTTATCCAGGCTATACTCTGTAAAGATGAGTATTGGGGGCGCCCTGGTAGCTCGCCTGGTAAAGCGCGTGCCCCATGTACCAAGGCTGAGTCCATACCGCGGCGGCCTGGGTTTGAATCCGACTTTGCTGCGTGTCTGTCGTCCCCTCTCGCTCCCCCTTTCACAACTATCTCTGTCACTATCAAATAAAGGCAAAAAGCCAATAAAACAATCTTTAAAAAAAGGTTATTTTATGAAGGTAAATTCCAACGTTGTCATGATGCGTTCAAACGTAATCTTGTAAAATTTAGTTGTTGGCGCGGAATAAATCCAGTTGTTTGAAGGACATGTTTTCGCAGCAATATTAAATAGATAATTATGACCTGTTTAACTTCTTAACAAAAACCAGTACGACAACGGTAATAAAGGAGTGGATGTTGAAAACCATGGGATGTATTGTTTTACTTTTATTTTTTTACCTTGGTATCGAATTGGGTATCAAGAATCGTGAAGTTTCCCTGGTATTGGTATGAAATACTAAATGTGTGGTATGGTGACTTCCCTGGTCTCTACTGGGAACCTGCCTCTGCCATGAGATCGTCTTCTAAACACAGAGCTTTTGTCTGAACAGATCTTTGTTTTTCCTCCTACAGGGCGAGTCTGATGACTCCATCCTGAGGCTGGCAAAGAATGACACTGTTGTCGCAAAGTAAGAATCTGTTCTCAAATGTCCCAACTATGGCAGAATTACCATTTTTTATAGATATGAAAATATATAAGCATGAACACGGATGACCAACAAGTAGTCACGATTATCTGAACTACATGTTACATTGAAACCAATTCAAGTTCAGACTTTTGGAAATAATGAAGTAAGGGATAATGTACAGCGAGTCCATCATTGTTGTGAAAGAAACCCCGACTGGTACAATAATGTTCCATAAGAAAGAGGTATGATAGGCCTCACTGTGAGCCTACTGTTAAGATACAGTTACTAAATGGGGCTTTTATTTTGAAGGAGTGTGTGTGGAGGAGGCATAATTTGACTGAATGACCCGCTAGCTGTACATTATCCTGCTTATCACACAGCTACTTACTAAAGAAATCAATAATTTGACACCAAAACGGTCCTCCTGTTATACATAGCAGCGGTCTGTTATACATGGCAACGGTCTGTTATACATAGCAACGGTCTGTTATACATGGCAACAGTCTGTTATACATGGCAAAGGTCTGTTATACATGGCAACGGTCTGTTATACATAGCAACAGTCTGTTATACATGGCAACGGTCTGTTATACATGGCAACGGTCTGTTATAAAGAAATGACACTGTAGAACACCGTGATTGACCAATCAGAATCGAGTATTCAACAGTGCCGTGTAATAAGGAAATATGATATGTAGGCCTTTTTCTCAGCAGACAATAAAAAGCACAGGTGTCACTCTTAACATTAAGGATGGCTCCGGTGTTCTCTCTCCTGCAAGTTGTGTTGTTGATTTGAGAAAACACTAAAAACGAACTGTTTAGATTAACAATGTAACAGTAAAAATACATCCGCTCGCTATGTTTTGATTTAAAACTTCTGAACACTCTAGAATTTCACCTTTTAATGGACGCTGTTGGAAAAAAGTGTCTCAAATCCAGGCAGGATGTGTATAAATTAAATTAGTTAAAATCTGTTATCAGTTGACAACTAACGCTTATTTTCCCTTCCTCTTTCCCTCTTTTGTTTCACAGGACCCTCTAAGTGTGACGCTGGAGAAGTGGAAACTTTGTAAAAAATAAAATGAAAAAAAAAAAAAACTTTCTTTGTCATTGTTATTTGTTTTAAATGAAGTATTCTAAATGTGTCAGGCAGCTGTCTTGTCTGGGTTTTAGACCCGAGCTTTAATTCACTGGAACCTTTCAACAGCTTTCCCAACTTGGTGATGTTCTCTGGTCATTGGCTGCATGCCAAAGCTCTTAATTGCATCCCCCTTTCCCTCACTTGCGTCTTTTCCTTGCGTCTTAGTCCCTCCCACCAGGGAAGCATGGAGAGACGCAAGGAAACCATGCGAGGAGAGAGGAAACGAGGAAAGCCGTTTTAAGAGCAAAGGAACGTCGTTTCCTCTGGAGAGTCACGTGAAGCCACATCCGTTTCTGATGACAGCAGCAGCTGATCACATCTGGATCAGCTGTCAGTCAGCTTTAACAGCTGTTTGTGTCTGAACTGTACTAGTACTAATAAAGACACGTGCTCTTTATATTACTTATTCATTATTAGCGTCTGTAGTTATTGATATTCTGATTGTGAGTTCATTATTTAATAACTCTGGACATTATTTATTAGGCTAAAGGGAAAAGTGAAATGATGTAACTCATATCAAACCGACGTTCAGGAATCATCAGCCTCATGTGACTGAATGGAAATGAGGATAAATGATGTAAAGGTGTTTGTTGCTGACAGACAGACTCTCCTTCTCTCTCTGACTTTAATAGTTTCATTAATAAAAGTTAACGGGGGAAATAACAGATCATGAAAAGAAAAATCATTCTAATAAATGCAGAAAGTTATTTTAAGTCAGTTTATCAGGTTAGATAAACCCCTCAGTGTCAGGCTGCTTCACTGACGCTGTGAGAAGCAGAGATACTGCAGGTCCTTCTGCTGCTGCTCAGAGCTTCAGTTAACACAGATTATAACTAGATGGTGAATCAGAAGACAACTAAACTATAAAATGTTTAATCTGTGATCTGTCTTCACTCTGGTATGAAACTCAGTGACGTTGAAAGGTAAAGTTATCAGATCAGTCTGATCAGCAGCAGCGTCCAATCAGTGACTGATATCCAATACGGGGGCGTGTCTATCAGCAGCAGCGTCCAATCAGTAACTGATATCCAATAAGGGGGCGTGTCGTTCGGTAAAAGACTTTCATGGAGGATACACTGGTGTCTCCTCGCTCCTCGCTCCTCGCTCCTCGATGCACAAATAAGAGCTTTGGGACGGTCTTCAAGATGGCGCACCAGAACAACTTCCGGTTCAAGCAAGGATCGAGGAGCGAGGAAACGAAAATTAAGAGCTTTGGCATGCACCCCCAAAACAGAAAGCTCATACTATACTAGTAGTACAACCTCATACTATACTAGTAGTACAACCTCATACTATACTAGTAGAACAACCTCATACTATACTAGTAATACTACCTGATACTATACTAGTAGTACAACCTCATACTATACTAGTAGTACTACCTGATACTATACTAGTGGAACAACCTCATACTATACTAGTAGTACAACCTCATACTATACTAGTAGTACTACCTCATACTATACTAATAGAACAACCTCATACTATACTAGTAGAACAACCTCATACTATACTAGTAGTACAACCTCATACTATACTAGTAGTACTACCTGATACTATACTAGTGGAACAACCTCATACTATACTAGTAGTACAACCTCATACTATACTAGTAGTACTACCTCATACTATACTAATAGAACAACCTCATACTATACTAGTAGTACAACCTCATACTATACTAGTAGTACTACCTGATACTATACTAGTGGAACAACCTTATACTATACTAGTAGTACTACCTCATACTATACTAATAGAACAACCTCATACTATACTAGTAGTACAACCTCATACTATGCTAGTAGTACAACCTCATACTATACTAGTAGTACTACCTCATACTATACTAGTAGTACAACCTCATACTATACTAGTAGAACAACCTCATACTATACTAGTAGTACTACCTCATACTATACTAGTAGTACAACCTCATACTATACTAGTAGTACAACCTCATACTATACTAATAGTACAACCTCATACTATACTAGTAGTACAACCTCACACTATACTAGTAGTACAACCTCATACTATACTAGTAGTACAACCTCACACTATACTAGTAGTACAACCTCATACTATACTAGTAGTACAACCTCATACTATACTAGTAGTATAACCTCATACTATACTAGTAGTACAACCTCATACTATACTAGTAGTATAACCTCATACTATACTAGTAGTACAACCTCATACTATACTAGTAGAACAACCTCATACTATACTAGTAGTATAACCTCATACTATACTAGTAGTACAACCTCATACTATACTAGTAGAACAACCTCATACTATACTAGTAGAACAACCTCATACTATACTAGTAGTACAACCTCATACTATACTAGTAGTACAGGTTACAGGTAACAGGTTACAGACAGGTTACAGGTTACAGACAGGTTACAGGTTACAGGTTACAGACAGGTTACAGGTTACAGACAGGTTGCAGGTTACAGACAGATTACAGGTTAAAGACAGGTTACAGACAGGTTACAGGTTACAGGTTACAGGTTACAGACAGGTTACAGGTTACAGGTTACAGGTTACAGACAGGTTACAGGTTACAGGTTACAGACAGGTTACAGGTTACAGGTTACAGGTTACAGGTTACAGGTTACAGGTTACAGACAGGTTACAAGTTACAGGTTACAGGTTACAGGTTACAGACAGGTTACAGGTTACAGGTTACAGGTTACAGGTTACAGGTTACAGACAGGTTACAAGTTACAGGTTACAGGTTACAGACAGGTTACAGGTTACAGGTTACAGGTTACATGCCATTCCTGCCAGGTCCAATATGGCGCCCACGTTGACAAAGTTTCTTTTAACCAAGAGGAAAGGAGCTCTTGTGACTCGACCAATCAGATTCAGCTGTCCTTTTCTCTCCCGAGTATAAAAGCCTCGCCTCCCTAACAGAGCTCAGTTGTTGCATCTCACTCTGCTGCCTTTGAAGCACTGCTGTGAGAGTTAGATCAGAGTTCAATCATCCTCTTCATCCCTCAGTTCATCCTCTTCATCCCTCAGTTCATCCTCTTCATCCCTCAGTTCAACTTCTTCATCCCTCACTTCAACCAGCCTCTTCATCCCTCAGCTGTGAGAGTTAAATCATCTTCTTCATCCCTCAGTTCAACCCCTTCAGACACAGCTTCAGGAAACATGGTGAGTATGGAACATCGGACGCTTTCTTCCTGATCTAACCAGGCTCACAGCCCACATTTAGTCAGTTAATGATCAATTTAAACTAACTCTTTATCAGCATTAACGTTGGCTTAGTTAACTAACAAAGCCTCATGTTTTAATTGTGCTTTTTAATATAAATTGCAGTTCAAAGGATTGGTGTGAAAAGGCAGAGCCTATAGATTAAATGTTATTTGTAAAGTTCCTACCAGCCTCTCCAGTCTGTGTGAAAGGCTGAAGGTTTTTCTAATAAAATCAGTGAATCAGACACTGAAACCGCTCTACTGGTGTTAAAAGCTGCATGTGTATGAAAAACATGACCACAGGTCTGTCTGGTTTTGGAAGACTTAAGATAATGTCCCTCCACAGATATCTAATGTAATAATTATATATGTTCTTAACATGACATTTAATCATATGTTCTGCGTGGATAATCAGCTATTTGTGTGTCTGATGATTCCTTTTAAGACTGTAAATAAATGGGCAGCATGTGTCAGATGACTTGGTCATGATGTTGTTGCATCTTGCTTCTTTACAAAGAGTCCTTTATCCCCCCCGCCCCCACACATCACCCACTCCTGCCTTTGGACCATAGCTGTCTGAAGTGTCTCATTAGACATGGTTAAAACGTATAGATGTCTGGCAATATGTAATGCTGTAATGTTCCATTTGTCCTCCAGCGTGAGTGTATCTCAGTGCACGTCGGTCAGGCCGGTGTCCAGATTGGCAACGCCTGCTGGGAGCTCTACTGCCTGGAACATGGGATCCAGCCAGACGGACAGATGCCCAGCGGCAAGACCATCGGAGGAGGAGATGACTCCTTCAACACCTTCTTCAGTGAGACTGGAGCTGGAAAGCACGTCCCCAGAGCTGTGTTTGTCGACCTGGAGCCCACGGTCATTGGTAAGCCCTCTGGTTGGAAAGTCCTTCATGTCTGCCATCATCTTATTGAGCTCTGAGAGCAGCCACAGGTGAGCCCAATCTGAACACAATCAGGGCTCCTCTAACTCTGAGACCTGCAAAACTAACTTCACTAGGCTCTAAGGGCTCTACTTGATGACGTTTTAAGGGGAAGCTCGTCTGAATAACAGGGATCTGTTGGTGAAATGTCTTGTCTCTGTCTCCCTGATTGTGGTTACCTCATGTCCAATACTCAAATGGCCATAGTCTCCAGCCCTCACCACTTGTGTCACCTGAACACCTCTCATTAAACGTAGCTGACGTAAGTTGCCTCTTATTTCATAAAGTCAAACCCTCCAGTGATTTCTGATTTGTAATCTGTCTCTCCAGATGAGGTGCGCACTGGGACGTACCGCCAGCTGTTCCACCCTGAGCAGCTGATCACTGGCAAGGAGGACGCCGCCAACAACTACGCCCGTGGACACTACACCATCGGCAAAGAGATCATTGAACTGGTTCTGGACAGGATCCGCAAACTGGTGGGTAAAGTACAGCAGGCCAAGTTCCTTCCTAATACATTATACTTTTCTTTTCTTTTTAATGCACAAACCTTATTGTGGTATTTCAAATTTGTATTGCTGTTTTCATGCAGTCGTGGACCACATGGGACTTTATTTTGGAGTAAATATGAGCAGTAGTCAACGGAGAGAGATAAATATTTTTATGATCCTGTTTGAATTGCTCCATGAATCAGCAGATGATGTTTGTACATTTAAAAGATCATTTATCAAGTCCAGAAAGTCTCAGTTTGTCGTATCATTTAGTTTAGTGTGAAACCACTCAGTGAACTACATCTCTCGTCTCACACAACACACATCACCAGCACTAGCCTGATAACTTCGCTCTGTTCCAGTCCCAGATGACCCGTTATCTGACCTGATGTGTTCCATCAGAGACTCCTGGTCTTTTTATCAGTCAGGAAGAGAAAGAAGGATCAGACGTGTTGCTGGTGTGAGTTCATCCCAGCAGGAAACACTCAGACATCGTAGCTTCAGAGAGAGAGAGACGTCTCTACCACACTTTTAGGTGTGTCCTCTTTCTAATGACGTATTTTCACAATCGGATACTTCAACAGTTTTACAACAAACTGAGACTTTCTGAACTTACAAAATGATCTTTTAAATGTATAAACATCATCTGTGTGATTCGTGGAGCGATTCAAACAGGATCATAAACATATTTGTCTCTCTCCGTTGACTACCGTTCATATCTTTTCTGAAATCAGGTCCCATGGTGGTCACAGGAAGGGGCGGGACTTCAGCTCTCTATTTCAGGGTAAATCATTTCTCTCATGTGTGATCAGTGTCCTTCCTTCTCTGTCCTCAGTCTGACCAGTGCACCGGCCTCCAGGGCTTCCTGGTCTTCCACAGCTTCGGAGGTGGCACCGGCTCCGGTTTCACCTCCCTGCTGATGGAGCGTCTGTCCGTCGACTACGGCAAGAAGTCGAAGCTGGAGTTCTCCATCTACCCAGCTCCCCAGGTGTCCACCGCCGTGGTCGAGCCCTACAACGCCATCCTGACCACCCACACCACCCTGGAGCACTCCGACTGCGCCTTCATGGTGGACAACGAGGCCATCTACGATATCTGCCGCAGGAACCTGGACATCGAGCGTCCCTCCTACACCAACCTGAACCGGCTGATCAGTCAGATCGTCTCCTCCATCACCGCCTCCCTTCGTTTCGACGGCGCCCTCAATGTCGATCTGACGGAGTTCCAGACCAACTTGGTGCCGTATCCCCGCATCCACTTCCCTCTGGCCACCTACGCCCCGGTCATCTCTGCTGAGAAGGCGTACCACGAGCAGTTAACGGTGTCAGAAATCACCAACGCCTGCTTCGAGCCGGCCAATCAGCTGGTTAAATGTGACCCTCGCCACGGCAAGTACATGGCTTGCTGCCTCTTGTACCGCGGTGACGTGGTGCCCAAAGATGTGAACGCTGCCATCGCCGCCATCAAGACCAAGCGCTCCATCCAGTTTGTGGACTGGTGCCCAACTGGTTTCAAGGTGGGCATCAACTACCAGCCTCCCACTGTGGTTCCTGGTGGAGACCTGGCCAAGGTGCAGAGGGCCGTGTGCATGCTGAGCAACACCACCGCCATCGCAGAGGCCTGGGCTCGCCTCGACCACAAGTTTGATCTGATGTACGCCAAGAGGGCCTTCGTTCACTGGTACGTGGGCGAGGGGATGGAGGAGGGAGAGTTCTCCGAGGCCAGAGAGGACATGGCGGCTCTGGAGAAGGATTACGAGGAGGTTGGAACCGATAGTGTGGGGGAGGATGAGGAGGAGGATGATGGAGAGTATTAAACTGATGTGTGTGTGTGTGTGTGTGTGTGTGTTCGTTGAGGAGGAGGATGGAGAGTTAAACTGATGTGCACTTAAATAAAATAACTTCTTCCACTGTATTAATGTTTTACTGTCTTTAATACACTCCACAGAGAGGAAGTACAGTTACAGTATTTTTAATAGAGCAGTGCAGATTGTGTTTTTCTGTTTCTCTAGTTGTCACTGATGCTAAATGCATGCTGCCATCGTGTGCAGTATCAAACTGGTTTGCACAGTTTTTAGTGGAACAGTTACTCTGCTCACACCACTGATAAACATTTAACATGACTGATAAACATTTAACATGACTGATAAACATTTAACATGACTGATACACATTTAACATGACTGATACACATTTAACATGACTGATAAACATTTAACATGACTGATACACATTTAACATGACTGATACACATTTAACATGACTGATACACATTTAACATGACTGATAAACATTTAACATGACTGATAAACATTTAACATGACTGATAAACATTTAACATGACTGATAAACATTTAACATAACTAATCTGCCTACACTGGGTTGTATTTTTATTTATTTAGCTGTCTCTTTGTCAAAGCGTTTTAGATCTTCAGTCATTATGTTGCTCCACTCACTTTATCCACTTGGTGGCGGTGGTGTTCAACACATGTTTGAACTCGTTATACCATTTACAGATCTCACATTTCTAATGAAAGGTGTGATTTGTGCTTTACGACCCAACAGTGATCCTTAAAAAGTATGAAATGTTGTTCAGACTTGATGTGAAATCATGCAGATTATACAACTGATATAAAATAAGTATACGCTGAATCAATATAGATATAGTGAAACAGGTAAGTATTCTAGATATACATGGTAAAATGTTTGGTTAATAAACATCAGTTATGATTTGAGGGTGAAGCGATGTTTACTGATCTGCTGATTTACACGAAACGACAACAGGAACTCAATAGTTGAACATTACGAACCCTCAAAACAGATTTATAGCAGGTTTTTTTCCATGTAATACAAATCCTAAACCTCTTTTTGCTCCAGCGTGATGCAGCTACTGTAGGAAGTAAAACTAAATATATTTGCTGTGACAAACACAGATACAGTATAACCCTCCACAACACCTCAACTCTGTCTATAGTTTCTGTCTCGACCACACTGCGTCCTGTTTTAGTCTGTAATTATCTTCCACATGTTTGATTTTGTACCTCAATTATATTTTTATTTAAAAACAAAACATTGTAACTTGCACCCTTTTGCTTTGGTATATTTATAGTGTATTCCAATATTCTTTATATTGTGTATTCTATAGATGTATTATCTCTAGTGTTGACATGTACATTTTATTTACTGATCCGGTGCATCGCCTGGAGAACCTGCTGCTGGAACACAATCATTTCATTCAATGTTAATTGAACTCCATCTGTATCTCACTGTTTTCTTAATCAATGGTGACCTCTGGTGGTGCTAGAGGGCACAAGGCTTCACACTGGACACCAGGAAGAGGATGTGAACGTAAATCCACCAGGTGCCAAAGTCATTTCTTCAAAAATAATTAGGATTGGCATTATCACAAATAATTATTTTTCTCTCCAAGTTAAAAAGAAATGTCATATTATTTTACAAGAAACAACCCTGTCAAAGTATATATACCATATATATGATATATTTATATTACTACTCCTTCCATTCTCATGTGCAATATTACTTCTTTTTTTCTGTTTTTTAGCTTACTTTACCTTTTTTATTTTACTTATCTTATTTACTTATTTTACTAAATGTATCTTACTTAATTGTTATTCTTTTAGGCACTGGTGCTAGAAATAGTACTTTTTATTTTATACACTTGAACTTGTATTTTTGTTGTATTTTTGATTAATCTCTGGCACAAGAATTTCCTTCGTGGTTAATAAAGTTCTATCTTATCTTATCTTATCTTAAAATGTCATCTGGCATTCTCCCAAACTTAACCAGAATAGTTAAAACTCGCTCCACCTCGACCAGATGCATCTCTATTCAAATTAAATATCATTTATCAGTCACATGCATCATTTCTTTCTCTCTGCTCAACGTCACTGAGTTCAAAGCATCCTGATGTTGGACAGATGTTACAGGTGGGTTTTGTACTTTGTTACCCTCCGACTGTCTGACTCTGCACCATCTGGCTTTCAAAGAACGAGCGAGCGAGCGAGCGGATGAAATGGAGGTCAAAGTGGGAATAACAGGGCTCAGGTGAAGGCATGGGGAGGTTACAGGGGTCATTTAGGATAAACACCGTGTGGAGGTGATGGTCTGGTGTGTGTGTGTGTGTGTGTGTGTGAGAGCGGTTTCAGGGCGTCTTTAGACTCAATGATCATCATCATCATCAGCTGCTGCTTTACTGCTTCGTTCCCACACATTCTCTCTCTCTCTCTCTCTCTTCTTACAGGTGAGTAACTGCAGAGATGAGAAGTATGTCATCATCGTCTTCATCACCTCCCCTCTCTCTCTCTCTCTCTCTCTCTCTTTTTCCCAGAAGGCCCGGTTGGCATGTGGACCGAGGTATGTGAATATTTGCTTCCACTGAAAACCACTCAGAGGGCACCTCTACCCCGTTAACATCTACTGAAATGTGAGCTGTAAATGTGCACGCCCTGACCAATAAGAAGTGGATTCAAGTGAGCTGTTAGTAGACTTCTTTTAAACTTCAAATAAGAGAGTATACTTTCAGTTTACTGCTTATGTACTTATCATAGATATACTTAACAAAAGTATACCTGGCTCATACTGACAGGTATACAGAAAACTCTAAGTGTACTTGGCTTATACTTGTACTTAATCTTTGATATCAAGATAGAAGAGATCAAGTAAGTAAGTATACTTGTAGTATAAAAACTATTTAACGATTAGTTTACTGAGTATACTTCTCAGCCTGTGGCAGGGAGCCTCCGCCCGGCGAGTCGCAGCTCGCCAAACAATGATCTTAACATGAAGGGATGGAAGCCCCTCATACCCCCCCGAACCCTTCACCTAGCCCCCTGCATACCTTTGAGAGACACACACACACACACACACAGACACACACACGCACACACACACACACACACACAGACAAAGAACACTGTTTCAGCCTTGAATCCGGGGACGGGGAGCTGATCTGGTCCTACAGTACATCCACGCTCTGAAATCAACTCTTTTCACTTCCTGCCTCTGTGGCAGACCAGTGGGTTTTTTTTATCTGTGACTTTTGAAATCTCTGAGCTAAATGAAGGAATAACATTTTAGAACTGAAGTCATTCAATGTTCGATATATTTTATATAGAAAACATTATATACACGGTAAATCACAGTGTTGGAATTACACCTATAGGTTCTAGGGGAGCCCTGTTTGTGTGGGGTACACAGCACACTACTACTGTCATCTATAGGCGTTATTTGCATAAAAACACACAATTCAAATTATTATGATTATTTAAATATTTGCTATTTAATATATATTTTGGCAACAGTAGTTTTAATGATGTATTATAAGCTGCTTAGAGGTCATAATTATCTCTCTAATATCTATTTTATATTGATGTGAAAACATCTCCTACAAAGAACTGGATTTATTCAAGTTTCTCTCCAAAAACTAAAAACAAAAGTAATGTCGCGGCATGATTTTAGGAGATTACATTTGAACCCATCATGATAACGTTATGAATTACCTTCACCCAATACTCATTTTCACTGATCACAGCATGAACGCCTCATAATAATAACAGAATGGCACCTCCGTTAACGTTAGTAGCTCCGTTATTTAACCAGTCAGGACTGTGCTGCTAACGGCTGCTAACAGCTAACGTTACTAACTCTCCTCCTGCTGGTTTAAACACAGATTCGTTGTTCACGGTGTCGCTTTATCAGGGAGAAATAGGGTGCGTCCCCTCAGGTTTAGTAGTAGCAGTGCCAAGCTTTTGAACGCTTTTCAATCGGACAACTAGGAACCAACGAGAACCGGTTCTCTATTCCCGTCTCTAGCGTTTTCCCTTTCTGCCAAAGTGGCCGATGTCCTGACGATTTCACCCGCCACCGCCAACAATTTACCTTCATTTGGCGAGTGCTGATTTCAGACGCTGCCTACATCCATGTAAAAATAAATCGTTATCTGTAGACTTTGATTGCATTTGTGCTAATATATAGTTCTACAGTTGTTTACTGACTGAAGCTCAACCTCAGTTTCATCTAAATAGAAGTCCATGTCGCTGATTATTGCATCGCAGCACTGATCCGGGTAATGTTTCTGTTCTGCGGCGTACAGAGAGGAAGCATCAACCAGGGCCGCACGTTGAAACCAGCTTACAGTATACGAGCACCGCCAGGTCAGCCTGCAGTTCCTCTAAAGGCCACCAGATGTCAGCTCAAACAAAACCACATGGACCTGAACAGGTGAACTCCTATTTCTAATTCAACACAATAAAACAGTGATTGTGAATCACTCTGAATAACTTCATAAGCTGTTTTACTTCATCCCACAGTTCTATGTTATCGTACAGCCTGACGTCTAGCCTTCACTTTTTAACCTTCTCCCTCACCTTTCCTCTCCTCGCTCTACTCCTCAACTTCCTGTCTTTTGTCGTCTCTCTCTCTTTCTCTTCCCTCTCTTATCTCTCCATCTGTCTCGCTCATCCTTTTGTCCGTCTTCAGAAGCAGCCCGGCTTGTCTCTTTGTGTCTCTTTGTCCTCTTTCAGACGCCAGTGGACTTCAAAGTAGGCGAGAGAGAGAGAGAGAGAGAAAGAGAGAGAGACAGAGAGACAGAGAGAGAGAGACAGAGAGAGAGAGAGACAGAGAGACAGAGAGAGAGAGAGAGAGAGAGAGAGAGAGAGACAGAGAGAGAGAGAGAGACAGAGAGAGGGAGAGACAGAGAGAGGGAGAGAGAGAGAGAGAGAGAGAGACAGAGAGAGAGAGAGAGAGAGACAGAGAGGGAGAGAGAGAGAGAGAGAGAGACAGAGAGAGAGAGAGAGAGAGAGAGAGAGAGAGAGAGACAGAGAGAGAGACAGAGAGAGAGAGAGAGAGAGAGAGAGAGACAGAGAGAGAGAGAGACACAGAGAGACAGAGAGAGAGAGAGAGAGAGACAGAGAGAGAGAGAGACAGAGAGACAGAGAGAGAGAGAGAGAGAGAGAGAGACAGAGAGACAGAGAGAGAGAGAGAGAGAGAGAGAGAGAGACAGAGAGAGAGAGAGACAGAGAGAGAGAGAGAGAGACAGAGAGAGAGAGAGAGAGAGAGAGAGAGAGAGAGAGAGAGAGAGAGAGAGAGAGAGACAGAGAGAGAGAGAGAGAGAGAGAGAGAGAGAGAGACAGAGAGACAGAGAGAGAGAGAGAGAGAGAGAGATGGAGGGAAAGCAGAGTGGACGGAGAGAGAGAGTGAAGAGGCTGCAGTTTAAAGTCAATTAACACCTCTGGTGACATTGTGCCATTGCAACTGCACAGAAACATTATTATTAAGGCGATTTTAAATCATGTTAGTAATAGTAATAGTAATAGTAGTATTGTTTTACAT
The DNA here is from genome assembly GCF_015220745.1 of Sebastes umbrosus. Taxonomy (NCBI): domain Eukaryota; kingdom Metazoa; phylum Chordata; class Actinopteri; order Perciformes; family Sebastidae; genus Sebastes; species Sebastes umbrosus. The sequence continues at coordinate 35,098,788 of NC_051274.1, read as the reverse complement.
GCAGGTGATTAATATGCAGCTTAAATTACAACACAGTAAACACAAATATACTGTGACGCTAATCGCTATTTAGCTAAACGTATCTTTAGTGCAACTAATGACAACACAAGCCGTCCCGAAAAACATTACAAATGGCGCCGGTGTACGGTACGGTTTGTACGGTGTACGGTGTACGGTGTACGGTAAGGTGTACGGTACGGTGTACGGTGTACGGTGTACGGTAAGGTGTACGGTACGGTGTACGGTGTACGGTGAGGTGTACGGTACAGTGTACGGTGTGTACGGTACGGTGTGTACGGTACGCTGTGTACGGTACGGTGTGTACGGTACGGTGTACACGGTACGGTGTGTACGGTACTGTGTACGGTACGGTGTGTACGGTACGGTGTACGGTGTACGGTGTATGGTGTACGGTACGGTGTACGGTACGGTGTACGGTACGGTGTGTACGGTACGGTGTACGGTATGGTGTGTACGGTACGGTGTACGGTGTACGGTACGGTGTACGGTGTACGGTATGGTGTGTACGGTACGGTGTACGGTGTACGGTACGGTGTACGGTGTACGGTACGGTGTGTACGGTACGGTGTGTACGGTGTACGGTGTGTACGGTACGGTGTGTACGGTACGGTGTGTACGGTGTACGGTGTGCGGTGTACGGTATGGTGTGTACGGTACGGTGTACGGTGTACGGTACGGTGTACGGTGTACGGTACGGTGTGTACGGTGTACGGTGTGTACGGTGTACGGTGTGCGGTGTACGGTACAGTGTACAGAATGTTTTTTGTTTTGATGTGGCTGTTTTCTTGCCACTGTGGTCTCGCTAACACTGAGCTAAGCAAACTACAATGTGGACTACAGGCCGACGCAACACAATGAAGATGATAAGACAGCGGCGTTATTTTGACCGGCTCTCAGAGTTTCAGCAGTTTGGTTGAGTTTTGCGTTTTCTATTCTCTGCTGTTAGTTCTTAGTTAGTTTGTGTTTCTGTAACTGATGACTGATGTTATTTAGATTATATGAACCCAGTGTAGTTGAGGAGAAATGATGCCAGGTGACCAGGTATTATTGCACCTTTAATAAAGTGTTTGTTTGTTTTTTAAACTAAAAGTTGTATGTATAAGAGAGCGACGGCCGGCTCCACCGCCACGTTACCGCCATACCATAACGCTTCCTGTCCGTGACAGAGTTAGCATGCAGCTTTAGCTCTGCTCTGTCTAGCTCTGCTTTTCCTGTCAATGTGTGAAACCCAAAGTGTTTCCATCCTTTACTGGATGTGTAGTGTTTACCACGCTGGATTTAACATGGGAGGGTGCAGGTCGTATCCACGACGACCCTCCAACGCTTTAGACTCTCTGAGGTTTGTTTTGGTTGACGGATACGGAACCGATATGACGTCACGTTACTCAGACTACCACAATAAAAGTGGTAACTTCATTCTACCTCCACAGAGACTCAGATGAAGCAGATATATCGATTCTGGCATTAAAACATCTATTTAAAAATCGTTAAAAAAAAATTGCGATATATAGATGAATAGAAAAGTCGGAGGGTCACCACATATCTTACTCTGGTCTGTGTTGTAGTGTCGGTAGACGGCATCAGTAGCATCAGGCTCTGATCCTTTCTTTCTTTCTTTAGGGCAGTAACAGCAGAGCTGGCATGGGGAACAAAGAGAGAGAGAGGGACCTCCAGGAGGATTGTTGGAGGAGACAAAGAGAAGGGCATGTAGGTACCTGCCTCTCACACACACACACACACACACACACACACACACACACACACATTTTAGTCCACCGTCAACCCCAAACATCCCCTCCCCGGCCCACAGCACTTCAAACACACCCGCCCTTCAGTCCTATCTGAGGCGGAACATCTGAGGAATGCTGGGAAATAGAAAAACAGTATTTACTCAATACTGTTATCATCTGAATATATATACTGAAGTTATGGCTGCAAAAGAGAGGGAGCCGTGTGCACGTATGTGATGATAAGAGCATCACGTTTTGACTGAAGGCAGATACTAACAGATGGATTTAGATAGAAGCGTCTGGTTTCCACTAAAGGATTAGGAGGACAGGAAGGAGCTGCTCTTAGTTAGCTGGATTCTACTCACACTCTGACAACTAAATATTAAAGCTGCAGTAGGCAGGACGTTCCATAATAACCTTTCAGCATATTGTAATTCAGGAGAAAACCAGAGAAAAGTCCCGTTAGAGAAATAAATGAATCTCAGAGCAGCCCGGTGTCGGTGTCGGTGCTGGAGCTGGGTAGAGAGCAGCCCGGTGTCGGTGTCGGTGCTGGAGCTGAGGAGAGAGCAGCCCGGTCTCGGTGTCGGTGCTGGAGCTGGGTAGAGAGCAGCCCGGTGTCGGTGTCGGTGCTGGAGCTGAGGAGAGAGCAGCCCGGTCTCGGTGTCGGTGCTGGAGCTGAGGAGAGAGCAGCCCGGTGTCGGTGTCGGTGCTGGAGCTGAGGAGAGAGCAGCCCGGTCTCGGTGTCGGTGCTGGAGCTGAGGAGAGAGCAGCCCGGTGTCGGTGTCGGTGCTGGAGCTGAGGAGAGAGCAGCCCGGTCTCGGTGTTGGTGCTGGAGCTGAGGAGAGAGCAGCCGGTGCTGGTGGACGGTGAACCTCCAAAACGTCCCGAAACTGTATATTTCAAACGTCGGACCTCGGCAACGCGTCTATCTGTCTTCCGGTGCGCTGTGGGCGGCGTGCGGTGCGGCTCCTCGGTGCAGCAGCAGCCAGACGGCCGCCTCGCCAGGAGGAGACGGTGAAGAAGAGAGAGAGAGAGAGAGAGAGAGAGACAGAGAGAAAGTCGGTGTGTTGAGATAATTTTGATAAACAGTAAATTCATCTAAACTGGGTTGCAATCTGGTTGCCGTGGTGATGAATTACGTCAGACTATTAACCACACCCCCCTCCTCTGTTTGAGAAAGAACTAAAAAAACAGGAAGTAAAGCTGGCCGGAGAGGAATGGGGGGGTTTAAGTGTAGGGACCAGCGGGGGGTAAGTGGGCTGAATTGACGGAGCAGTTAGCAGTTGCCACGACAACGAGTGGCCTATCCTTCACTTCTCCTTTGGTCTCCGTGGTAACCAGGAAGTAGATTAGTTCTAGAGTTCAGGAAGAAAGACGGAGAGAACGGGAGGATTAGTGAGGTGAAACGACATGCCCTCTCTCTTCCTCTCTCTCTCTCTCTTTCACAGGTTTCTCTCTGTTTCTATTCAGAGTTAAATCAATACTTTCACCAGTTTGAGAAATAAGTTTATCTGCCTTCTTTCTGAGAGTCAGATGAGAAGCTTTGATAACACACATCATGCATCACAGAGTGACAGAGCTACAGCCTTAGCTTAGCTTAAAGCCTGGGAGCACAGCTAGCCTGGCTCTGTCTCATTAAAGCAGCAGTGGGTAGAAATGGAGCAAATATGATTAACAAAAGTCATTTTTATAAAACGGTCGCTCTATCCTGACGGTAGTGCATGAGACAGGTAATCTCCGGTGTCCTCCGGTCTCCTAACGGCATCTGCAAGATTTCACAGACCGGAGGAAAACAACCAATCAGAGCCGATCTGGAGTCTGCCGTCTCTGAGCAGCTGTCAATCACTCGTGAACTCTGATCAATCGGTGAAACTAGGCAGCGCTGATCAGATCTGAATCAATATTCTCTTATGTTAATGTCTATTTCTCTCCTCAGATGTTCTCAGTATCATCTTGTAGTGTACTGTTTAGCTGTAAAATGAGAAAGGTTGTGTGACCCGGCAGCCATGTTGAGATCAAGTTGAGGAAACACCAAGCCCCGCCCACCAGACGGAGCTCAGCCAATAGGAACGCTCTCTCTCTCTGTAATGACCTGTGATTGGTCAAAGTCTCCCGTCACGAGCTAGATGTTCTAAAGCCTGAGAACAGAGCCATGAGGAGGAGCAGGAGTCTAGTTTTCTCTCAGAACACCTGAATTATATTTTTCATTTTGCCCAATGAAAATGAAAAATATACTGCCTACTGCAGCTTTAATTGATGATAAGGTGTAAATTGGTGTAAATTGCAGCCGTTAAGTGGAGCACAGGAACCACCCGGTGTGACCTGTGAGCCTCCAAACAGCCTGAGGAATGTTCTAGTGTGTCAGTGAATGAAGCTCTGCTGCATTAACACACTGCCTCTAGACTCCTTTAAACTACAGGAGGTCGCTGACCCCTGACCCCCCCACCCCCATGTGTGTGTGTGTGTGTGTGTGTGGTCAGAGTTCAGCATGTGTTCGACAGACGATGGAGGAAGTAGATGTGTGTGTGAGTGTTTCTGGACTCTGGACTCTGTAGACGATGCACTAAACACGGAAACAACTTCACCTGCCTGACGGAGGTTTAGTAACTTTCTGTCTTCTCTGTGTGCACGTCCGTCAGCGAAAGATTTGTTTCTGATATAAAAACATCCTTTCAAACCAAACCTGTAAATATCACTTAGACTCACCTGAGCAGCTGTTATCTGTGTGTGTGTGTGTGTGTGTGTGTGTGTGGCGGAGAAACCCTTTCATCTCCTAAAGTGGTTCCTGTAGCGTGATTAGATGGCAGTGCTCCAGAGTCCACGAGAACACACACACACACACACACACACACACACACACACACACAGCTGCCCAGGTGTTCCCTGGAGGTGTACAAGCTCACCTGAAGTGATTTCTGTTGCTCTCCACTAAATAAAGCACCTTTCAAACAAGTCAGATGTGATTCAAAGTGCTGGACAGACGATTGATAAAAATGTAAAATCTTAAAAGTGGATTTAGAGACTAATGCACCAAAACAACCAATATAAAAGTCCATTGAATAAGAAAGCAATAAGAGATGGGTATTTAAGATAATAAAAGATAAATAAAATACAAGGAAATAAAAATAAAAATAAATACAAATGATGAAACTACACTAAATAAGCAGATTGTATTAAAGGGACTGTTTGTAACTTTTTAAGCGTATAAATGTACCGGGTCGGGACACATGCGCGCTCACGTGTGGCTGAAGTCACTCCTCCTCTGCCTGCCTTCACTCACACACCCCGCTCCTTCTCTCTCTCTCTCTCCACCTCTCACGTGCATGCTGCTCACTCCACACTGCAGAAGAGTTAGTTTAGCTCTGAGAATATCTAGTGAATGTTCAGTGGACGTTTGTGCAGAAATAACTGCTGCAGCTCCTCCAGACCAACAGAGGTTTCCCGTGTCTTGTGAAGTGACGGGGCTCCGCAGAGAGAAACGTTATCGTCTCCCACCAAAACTCCGGCGTCTCCCCCGTTCCCTCCGGCCGCGGTCGGGAGGCTGAGGCGGGAAAAGCCAACACTAGGATCAGCATTGATTCATGGAGAGACCTTGGTCTGGTCAGCTAACATTACTGCCAAGCAGCTGAAATATAGAGTGATATTGTGCTTTTAGCTGACGTGTGTCTCCTCACTGTGTTGAGCGATGCTCCTTCATGTCTATGTAGAGCGAGCACAAGCGCCAGCAACAGGATGCTGACTTTTGTTGACTTAACGGACACAGGTGAAGCTGTTAACAACACATTTATGAAAGTTACAAATAGTTCCTTTAAAATAATAAAAGATAAATAAAATACAAGGAAATAAAAATAAAAATGATGAAACTATACAAAATAAGCAGATTGTATTAAAATAATGACATTTTAATAAAATAAATTAGAATAAATGAGATAATAATTATCAGCAATAAAATGTTGATTAAATAAAAATAGAGTAAAATGAACACTATAATGATGATGATGAAGGGAGGAGGAGGAGGAGGAGGAGGAGGAGGCACTGATTGGCTGGCTGGTTGGCTGCAGACTGAGTGTGACTCTGTGTCTGCTGGAGCTCCGCGGACAACACCTCCAACAACAGCCGTCGACGCAGCGCAGCGCAGCTCTCTGCTCTGCAGGACTAAACTTCATCTCTCCAACATCTCCTCACTTCTGCCTCTAGATGCGTTTCTCCTTCACGACTTAAGCTCTTTTTACTCAGATCAGTTCATTCCTCAAACGTTTTCTTCCCCCTCGGATCGAGCCGGTGGAGCTGATGATGAGCGGAGCGCCGGCTGCAGCGCGGCGGCTCTCTGGTGCGCTCTCCTCGGCTCTGTTGTTGTTGTTGTTGTGGACCTGCTGCGGCTCGGTGTCGGTGTCCGCTCAGGAGCTGCCCTCCAACGGGCTGAACGGATACAGCCTCCACCCGCCCTACTTCAACCTGGCCGAGGGCACCAAGATCACCGCCACGGCGACCTGCGGAGAGGACGACACCGGGACCGGGATCGGGTCCGTCCGGGACCTGTACTGCAAGCTGGTCGGAGGCCCGGTGTCCGGGGACCCGAGCCAGACCATCCAGGTGAGCAGGACACTTTATACTTTATTAAAGTCTGATCTATTACTGCTCAGTGACTCAGACTCTTTATTGGACCCAATGAAGTTTTATTCTCTCAGATATGTTTCTTATCACACAGTGAAGGTTCACTGCAGGCTGAGGTACCGGATACTCTGGTGGTGCAGGTGCATGAGGTGCATGAGGTGCATGTGGTGCATGCACACCTGAGAGTCTCACAGGGATTTAATTGCATTATTTGTGTTGTTAATATAAATCTGTGGTGCTCGATGGCAGCTGACAGTGACTGGTGTTCCTGTAGTCTGTCTGTATGGATCTATAATAACACTCCTTCAATATGTGCATGGATCTATAATGAACCTATAGTGATCTTATTGCATTTGCAGCTTTAATATTTCTACATCTGTCTACTTTAAGGACTTCATTGTGTCAGATTTAGTGTCTGTGATGACATTTTGATCCCCTGTGGTGTCACTATGATCCTCACATGTTATAACAGTCTTTTAAAACTCTGTTTTGCAGCAGTTTTGCAGCATGTTTCACTCCAGTTCATGTTAAATGTTAGACTTTCTGCAGGATGCATTGAGAGTTGAACAGGGGAGGTCAGCAGTGTGTACGGATCTCTCACTGCTCTGCCAGCTCATTATTTCATGCACTGCTTCCTTTGTAGGACTTGGCAGCACTTTACACATGCAGGCCACTTACATAAGGACAGAAACTACAGATTCCTCATCATGTGTGTTTTATAGATGAGTTTTTAATGTGATGAGGAGCTTGTTAAAGGCGTAGTGCTGTTTGGTGTTTGAGGAGCCTCCAGGTATCACTAGTTAAAGGATTATTGCAGTTTGGTGGGTTAACCATTAAATCAACCCTTTGGGCGATAACATACAGGCTTATTGCCTTCTCTCTCTCTCTCTCTCTCCCTCTCTCCCACCTGTTCCTCACATTCCTCATGGTGACTGACCCGTGTCCTCCAATCAGAGTTTATCCACTCTGTTACCGCGAGATCCCGGAGAGCCGTGCGAGCGCTGCTGCTTCCTCTGCTGGTTCTTCTGTTACTATAAGACAGGAAGGAACATTTCTAAATCCTCAGCTGATGATTGGTGACCTGCATGCTCATAAATCCAGTTTGAACTGGAAATAAAAGAGACATTAGAAGATAAATATGTAAAGTTGTTGAGATAAAGATGAACTCTAAGAAAAGTCCATATAAATACGGGCCAATATATCGTGTGTTAATATGAAGGATTCTGTATCGATTTGAGTTTTACCCGTATTTTTAAAATACGCATTGCATTGTGGGAACAAGAACCTCCGCTGGTGTGAAAGCTGGAAGAGGCAGAGACCATCAGACATGGCAAAGTTTAGTTCAAATTTCCGATGTGGAGAAATCTTTCTCTCACTTCTGTGGTAAAAAATCTACAATTAATGTTTAACCAGATGAGTCATGTTCAGGACTCAACGTTAGATTAACGTTAGCTCCGAGTCGGTTTAGTTAGAAAGATGTTTAGTTGATTAGTTCAGCTGTTGTCCGTTAACGTTACCAGATACCAGCAATATTTTGCTGTCTCACTTTGAGACTAACGTGAGTTTGTTATTGTAATTTACGTTTTACCAAAGTTTATATTTCAGTCTTCAGAGGACGTCAGGTAGAGTTAGCTCCAGGTTTAGTCTCAGGTGGTCCACAGAGACCGACAGGTAACGTATGAACGCAGCGTTAGCGTCTGTTTCCCTCCAGAATGTAAAGGTTGGGCTGCTGTTTGCTCGGTACGGAGGAGATACTGTTGATCTACAGAAACTTTCCCTTTTAGGATTAACTGAAGCCTCCGTGAATGATACGGAGGACGTTTTAGGGATGAAGAAAATGTCCGTAAACTTGACGGAAAATGTTCTGGTAACTTTCTGCCTTTGTTTCTTAGAGTATATGGAGATTGGTCCGAATGGCCAGCAGGGAGTCTGAAGTCATGAGGTGCTTTGAGGGGGTCTGGTGGCTGTTTATTAAACTTTAACTTACATCCCACCTTAGATGGGACAAAGAAAGAAGTCGTTATACATTTTACTGAGTAGTTCTCTTCAGGTCAGCTGGTGATTTGGTCCTCTGGTGTTAAAGTCTCTGTGGTACTTGATCCAGACCACATTTGACCCACTTGAGCTTCTCCTCCTCACGGAGGATCAGACCAAATAGTTCTTCTTCCCTCAGCCTTCCTCTGAACGTCTCAGGTCTCAGGGCAGTCTGGTTGAAGTGGCGACGACGTCGGAGCGTAATTGGCTCAGGAAATCTCCAAAATGAACCCCCAAGAAATCTGGTCATTAGCTCGAGGAACGGTGCATTATGTGTCCGGGCTAAGAGGTTTAGCCCACTTTGCTGAGGCTATTGTGGCTCGGCCCACTTGTTGGGTTACTGAACAACACACACACACACAACCAGAAAACACACACACACACACACACACACACACACGCACACACACACACACACACACGTTCCTGTGCTGAGGTTAATCCTGTTTTGATTTGACAGCAAGACGTGAGAGTGTTTTTATTAATTAAAAACAGCAGGAGGAGGATCGGAGTGAGTGTGTGTTAGTGTGTGAGTGTGTGAGTGTGTGAGTGAGTGTGTGAGTGTGTGTTTTTCTAGGGATGCACCGATACCACTTTTTTTCAGACCGAGTACAAGTACTTACATCTGGGTACTCTCCGATACCGAGTACCGATACGAGTATTTCTCTGTGCCTAAAGACCCTCGTTAACAGCCAGCTGGAGGGTGTGAGCGACACACGGCAGGCTGGGGAGTCCCGCATACGAGGCGGTGCGCCGCCACCGGCTCTAGGTCGGCTCGGAAAGGCTCGGGGTGAAGGTGGCTCGCGGCCACGGCTTTACAGCGCTCCCCGCCCGGACCTCGCCGCACCGTGGACAAAGGACTCGCTGCGCCCTCTCTCCCCGCCGTGGAGGGACGGTGCGACTGTCGACCGGGGCGGACTGTCGTCAGTGCTCCCCAACCGCGTCATGCCGCGGCCCAGGTAAAAGGCATCAGAGGTCTATGGCGATGTCGGAAAACCCACCCGACCCGTCTTGAAACACGGACCAAGGAGTCTAACATACGCGCGAGTCAGAGGGTGCAAACAAAACCCCGTGGCACCACCGGCCCGTCTCGCCCGCACCGTCGGGGAGGTGAAGCGAAAACGGGTCCTCAACTTCTGCACATTATCTCAGCTAGAGATGAAACTGAATCCAATCCAAGTGGTCGGTGCTGAGGAAGCGAGTAATTTGAAGCGTACCCATGACTAATTTGAGGCTTTGCAAGATTCACAGAGAAGTGATTGACAGTGATCTCTGCAGAGAGGAAGACGGGGACAGGAGACGGGTTTTCTGGGTGGTGGTGGAGACAGATAGTGAGCATTGACCTCTGACCTCAGTGACCTGCAGTGATAACATCTCCTAACCCGGGCTTTTGTTCAGGTCCACGCTTGTTTAGTTTATGTTAAGGCTTACATAGCCAGCAGTGACGGGGTTAACCGCTCAGACAATGAACAGAAGCTTTAGAAACCAACGAGGTGGAGAGGAAGCTTCAAGTGTCCACCTCGGTTTAAGACCAAATTATTAAAACATGCTGCAGCGTTCTGCATTTTATAACATGTTTACCAACCTATATTGATTCCTGTTAGCTTGTTGCTACTATCAGCTGCTCTGATTCAACGATGTTGAGCTGAATGGTGCATGTAGGCTGAGACGTGGTCGGGGCTCGGCCCAAGTAAAAGGTTCCAGGGGTCTGCAGCGATGTCTGCAACCCACCCGACCCGTCTTGAAACACGGACAAAGGAGTCTAAAGCACCCCCGAGTCAGATGGTGCAAACAAAACCCCGTGGCGTAATGAAAGTGAGGGCCGGTGCGCGCCGGCTGAAGTGGGATTCTGGCCCAGCGCGGTCCGGCGCACAACCGTAACGTGGTATCGGTGCATCCCTACTTGAGTACAGCTGGATTTTCCTGCTAGCGCACACGTGTGGGCGGGCCGTAGAAAAAATAAATACATAAATAATAACAATCTTCGATCCTGCTTTGATTTCGATGGTTTAGAATCGGAAGCCAATTTCGATCGATTTCCGATATTGAATTGAAATGGTGACACTCCTATACCGTACCATACCGTACACGACTACTTGGTAGATGTAGTGTCTTATAGTAACAGAAGTGCGTTATCTTTCATTACTGCTATGAACTTTCCTTTTTTTCACACCATGCTGTCAAATCAGACTACGAGTTTAGCACAGAACAGTTCTACGGAGGCACAGAGACGACGTTTATGACTCATTACAACCTGGTAGAACTACAATAGAAGCGAGAGCCTCACTGTTACAGTAACCTGAGAGGAGTCACCTCTCTGCTGGACTATAAGGAACCTGATCCAGGTAGCTTCAGGGACAAATACAAACCTCCTCTTTTCATACAAGTTTACTGTGACTGTGGAACCTTGTGCTGCTGTTCTGAGTGGTTAGAGAGGGCTGTTAACTTAAAGGCTGAAAGGGTTAAATCCCACAGTAACCTGTGTGTGTTCATCACTAACGTCCAGTCTAAAGTGTCTCTGAGCAAGATATCCAGTCTCCACAGTAGATCTGTAAATAAGAGCAAAACCTGCAGACTCTCATCGGGTACATTTCACTAGAGATGCACCGGTACCACTTTATATCAGACCGGGGACAAGTACTAACATTTGGGTTCTCTCGATACCGAGTACCGATACGAGTATTTCTCTGTGCCTAAAGACCCTCGTTAACAGCCAGCTGGAGGGTGTGAGCGACACACGGCAGGCTGGGGAGTCCCGCATACGAGGCGGTGCGCCGCCACCGGCTCTAGGTCGGCTTGGAAAGGCTCGGGGTGAAGGTGGCTCGCGGCTGCAGCTTTGCAGCATTCCCCGCCCGGACCTCGCCACACTGTGACGGGGCTCCCTGCTCCCGGTGCGACTGTCGACCGGGGCGGACCGTCCTCAGTACGCTCCAACCGTGTCGTGCCGTGGCCCACGTAAAAGGCACCAGGGGTCTGCGGCGTTGTCGGCAACCCACCCGACCTGTTTTGAAACACGGACCAAGGAGTCTAACGCACGCGAGTCAGAGGGTGCAAGTAAAAAACCCCGTGGCACAATGAAAGTGAGGGCTGGGCGCACCACCGGCCCGTCTCGCCGCACCGTCGGGGAGGTGGAGCGTGAGGACCCGAAAGATGGTGACGAGAGGTTAACGTCACGCTGCCCTAAAGTGGTATTGGAGCTGTTTTGCGAGTACATGAGCACAGTATCGGACCCGATACCCGATACTGGTATCGGTATCGGTGCATCCCTACATTTGATAAAATATCTAATCATCAACGTAAAACTCAAAGACCAATAAACGTTAGGATGGAGGTAAATATATATTAGACGCATGATGAATTGAATCCCTGAGATCAACTGACAGGACGGAGCTTCACACAGCGGTGTGAACATGTGGGTGAAACAGCTGGAAAGAGAACAGCGAGGTCTACAGTTCAGCTCTTTAGATTCGACACTGGACACAGTAAAGTTTCAGCGTTTTGATGCTTCGTATGCTCAACTAAAGATTCAAACTCTGATGCATCTCTCTGTCTTCTCAGGGCCAGTACTGTGACATCTGCAGCCAGGGCGAGAGCGACCGCGCCCATCCCATCACCAACGCCATCGACGGGACAGAGCGATGGTGGCAGAGCCCGCCTCTGTCCCGCAGCACCGAGTTCAACGAGGTCAACGTCACCCTGGACCTGGGACAGGTAGGACTCGTTAAAGATACCAACTGAAACACTCACACACCCGAACAGGATGTAACTGTCTGGATATTAATGGTTGTCATTCGTCGGTCTGCCGCTCCGCTCTGCGTTTGGTTCATCTGTGGGCTAAAACGCTTTTACTCCAAATGTTTGTAGAACACCAGAAGGTTAGCAGTGTTTCACCATGTTTCATGTCTGTGGTTTCAATCTGTGGTTCTTGGTTCTCAGAGGGATCTGACCCGTGAGATTATCCTGATTTTTGATGGCTCACAAGCACAAAAAGTGGCGTGTTCTGATGTAGTGATATTTGTTTCTAGAATTATTAAATGTGTTCTTGAAGATGTTAGAACAGTAAAAGTCTCACTAGTCTTTGAGGACGGTGCCGAGGTGTTAAAGTTCCAGCTTGACAGAATGATTCAGGGTTGTAAATATCAGCAGGTAGAGTTTATTTCTACTCCTGAAATTCTGTTCTTGATTCTTATTGACTTACTGCTGGACATTTTAAAATCTTCGTGTGTCTGCTAATCCACACTGATGGATCCTAACAGCTGTTTTATTAAACTACTAATGAGGCTGCTTGGATATCAGCTGAAGCCACTTGTACTAAAGTCTCTCTGCTAAACATCTGTTGTGTGTATATATATATATATATATATATATATATATATATATATATAGATGTATATAACACTCACTCAGCGTAGTGAAAAGCTTCCCTCTGTCTCTCTGTGCTCCACGTTCACCTTTTTGTGTTCTTGAACGTCGCTCTTCAACAACCTTTTATGTTTCTGAATGCAACTCTTTTGTGCCAGAATCTGCAGCTCGAGTGCCTCCTCATTCATTCAGTGTGTGTGTGTGTGTGTGTGAGTGTGAGTGTGTGTGTCCTTGACAGGAGTGTTTTCTGTCATGGCGTTCAGTTCCCCCGTCCCTCCTCCACCTATCGGCCCTTTTCTCCTCTTTACTTTCTTCTTTCTCTCTTCATCGTCTCTCTCTCAGGGTTCGACCTCTCAATAGAGAAGCAGGGAGCTGTCACTGTGTGTGTGTGTGTGTGTGTGTGTGTGTGTGTGTGTGTGTGTGTGTGTGTGTGTGTTTAAGCTTCTATAAGCCCGTTTATGTCATGGAGGTAATAATTTAATTCAATTTTCAATTCAAACTTTTGTTATTGCTAACTCAAGGTCCAGATAAAAAAAGAAAACAAGACATTACATTACATATAAAACATTACAATACAAGAAGCACTATAAAAAGCCATGATTAAAAGATATTAAATATATAAATATACATTAATGCCTTACATATAAAGAACTATACCAATGCCTCCACAGCTGTGATTGGTACCGTGTGGTGCTAAATCTCATGTTAGACAACCGCAAGATGATGTCATTCTCAGAGTGATTCAGCCGGCATATAAATTAGTACATGAGATTTATTATGACCGTTTGAAAAGTATTTATGTCTGCAGACAAACATTTCACCTGCACTGCAACATCTATAGACACTAAGACAGTGGTGGACAATCTGCTCTGAACAGAGACATCTTCACTCCGTCTGAACACACACTAAACCTCCGTGAGAGAGAGAGACTTCACTCTCTGCTCAGGTAGACATTACTCCTCTATATCTTTACATAGACGATAGTTGATGATGATTTATTGTTCAAAACGAGATGGAAGCAGAAATCTTTACAAACTACATTTAAACCAAATCTTTTCTGGGAGGCGCCGACGCCAAGAAGAAGAAGACATCTTAAAGGAGAGGAGGGGGGGGGGGGTCTCTGGTTACCAGGTTGCAGTTTTGTCTTGCAAGAATGTAGGTGGGCTCAGGCCAGGGTTTACAAGAGTGTGTGTGTGTGTGCGTGTGTGTGTAACCCCCTACCTCTGGCTGAATGAAAGAGAAAGAGAGGAGGGAGAGATCGGAATGTCAGTTAACCTGCCTCAACCTGCAGAACGCTCGTTAGATTACCTCTCTGTGTCTGCAATAATCTATACCATAGTTTCCTCTCTCTCTCTCACTATGGAATAATCTATACTAGAGATGTCCATAATTAACCGTTTAACCGTTAACCCACATTAAGCACTTTAACCGATTAGCGCTATCGGTTAAAACGGTTAAAAGAAATGTTAATAATGAACTCAAAAGCTGAGCGGCTCAGAGGAGCGGCTCGTCACTTTAAGGAGAAAAGCTGGTCCACCTTAACAGTCCACCTTAAGAGGCGGAGCCGGAGTTGCAGGATACAGGAAGTCGGCTCCGGTCTCTCCGGCTCGCTTGAGCGGAGCGGAGGAGTTGTAGTTTAGTAGCATTTATTCACCGACAAATAAACTGAACACACACTGCTACACCTACGATCACAGCTAGAACACCACCAACAACCTCACACTCACCACCAACACACACACGGTCTGATGGAAACTCACTAACGTTACTCAGACTACGTGTGGCGGCGGCGAGCACGAAGCCTCCGGCAACGCTAGAGCTGCTAACGTAGCACAAACACACACACTGTCTGTTGGACACTCGCTAAAGTTCCGCCGGGCAGACACATAGCATCGTAGCTGCTAAGTTAACGCTCCCGGGCGGTGAACTGGAGACAGTGAACGCAGCATCGTAGCTGCTAAGTTAACGCTCCCGGACCGTGAACTGGGGCACAAATCTTGTCGGTTAACGAGAGTCGGTTATCGGTTAAGAACATTTTTCAAATGAGCATCCCTAATCTATACCATAGTTTCCTCTCGGGAATAATAGCCCCATGTTGGAGTGTTGGAGCTCACTAATGCTCATAATGCATATATATATATATACAGTATATATACAGTATATAACAGCACTATGGTTTGTAAACTGCTGAGCTGAACGGTACGCGTACGTTACTCTGAGGTGTTGTCGGTGATTTCTGAAGGTGAAGCAGCTTAAAAACAGGAACAGATTAAATTCTCCTGGAGGGAATTCAGTTGGCAGCAAACCCGGCGAACTCTCAGTAACTATCAGGTTCAGTGTATCGGAGCGTTACTGCAGCAGGTTGTACCAAGCACAGCGTGCACCACCAACACTCAACACCCAGCAGCTCATTACACGTCTTTCACTGGACTCTCTCTGCAGTCGGAGACATTCAGGATGATTTTAAAACACACATCTCTACATCTCCTCGTGGGTTTTCATGCTCTCTGCTCATCTTCTCCTTCCTTTTCTTCCTACCATCTGTTTGAAGACTTATAAATAAGAAGTTGTCACACCCTTCTTCCTCTCCTCCTCCTCCTCCTTCTCCTCCTGTCTTTCTATATCTATACCACCCGTTGTGCCTATCATTTACAGATAACACACAGCCCGTTATAGACCTCTTCTATCTCCTCTACCTTCCTGTCTTCTCTCATTCCTTTCTCTCATTACCTCTGCTCCTTATTCTCCTCCTCGTCCTTTCCTTCACAAGTCAGAACTATTTTCTCTTCTGCAGTTGTATTCCTCTTTCTAAGTCACTATGATCTCCTCTTCCAGCTTCTTCTCCTTCATGTCCTCTCATCTTTCACGCTCTTGTTCTTAAGCCTGGGTTATGCTCACTGTAGTGAAGCCGGCACGATCGTCATCGCGGCTTTCACGGGGTGTGCGAAGGCTCCACAAGTTGTCGTGGTGGTTTGTCGTGCACCTCTGAATTGCGCGGTTTATTGCAATTTTGAAAATTATTTGTATTAATCTAATTTTAGGAAACCTGTCGGTGTAAAGAACACAATATCATATTCATAAAATCTGAGTAACTTTGTACTTTTTATGCAATCAGAACATCTGCATTTATCACAGTCCCTGTAACATCCAACGATTGACTTAATTAATCTCTGCATGTAAACTATTAACTAAAAACCAATTCAGTGTTTTTGAGAATCGATATCACAAAACATAATATCTCGATATTCAATATTTTCGATATTTTCTTACACCCCTATCTCTGCTCTGAATATTCCACTGATCCATATTTAATCTCTCAATGCAGCCAAAACAAAAATCTCTTTAACGCGTGTCGTTCTGCAGAAATCTCAGTTTGAGATGCACTAAAACACGTTAAAACCCGCTCAGATCATTATTATATTCCATATCTGAAGTCTATAAATCTATATCTCTGCACACTGGAGGAGGAGGAGGAGGAGGAAGAGTGACAGCTACCTGATGAAGAGTATGAATCATCTGATGAGGTCATACCCGCTTCAACACAATTCACCATTGTCTTGTTTATAGGCGGTGTGATTTCAGCGCAGCGTAACGTCAGTATGTGTTTTTCACTCTCTGCTGTGCAGTTTAATTCCTCAGGTATGTGACAGTGGAAGGATACTGTAATCACAGGTGAAGGGGAGGAGGAGGAGGAGGTGGAAAAAACAAGGAGACTAATATTAGATGACAAGTCTGAAGGCAGGGTGAAACAAAACTCCCAGGAAGAGAGGAGGAGGAGGAGGAGGAGGAGGAGGAGGAAGGAGGGCTAGAACATGGAAAAGAGGAAGACAGGAAGGAGGATTTAAAGTGGAGGTGAAGAAGAGGAAGGAGGGTGAGGGCATGGAAAGAGGAGGAGGAGGTGGAGGAGGAGGAGGAGGAGGAGGAGGAGGAGGAGGAGATGACAGAAGGGGGGATGTTTGTCTGTTTCAGCAGCCTATTATTAGAGCACAATATAGGCTTCAGTTGGGAATGTGTCTCTGTGTGTTTGTGAGAATGTTCTTCAGGTGAGGTCTTCTCTTTTCCATCATCCTCCAACCTGGAGAGAAAACAAGAGGTTTCCTGTCATCACACCTTTCACTTCGTCCTGCAGCTCCACTGATTTCATGTTTTTAGTTCATTGCAGACAATATTTAAAGAGTCGGGGGTGGGAAAAAATCACTTCATATTATTTTTTTTTTATGATTTCTAAATAGATGTTTTAATGCCAGAATATATATATTTGCTTCATCTGAGTCTAAGTGGAGGTAGAAGGAAGTTACCAGAAAAAGGCCGATATATGTCTGAATAAAAGTCTGAAAAATGTTGGAAATATTTCCGAAAAAAAGGCAGAAAAAGTTAACGGGAGACGTTATGGTATGGCGGTAACGTTATGGTATGGAGGTAACGTTATGGTATGGCGGTAACGTTATGGTATGGCGGTAAGGTTGCGGTGGAGCCGGCCGTCGCTCTTGGCTCCGTGGTCAAATGGGCCGACACAACGACTGTAGAGCACCCAGACACTGACATTTGTGTTCTCTGCATTGAAACGGCCCCGATGGAGCTGACCATGGATGGATAAAGAGAACGGAGCTGACGGGAGAGCTAGAGACCACCTTGGAGAAGTTAGAGGAAGTAGACACGTGGGACTACGTCCGCTTTTCAAAATAAGGCGTTAACAAAGGGAACTGTATATACTAAATACATCTATGGAAATCAGATTGATGGATTATATTCACCAGAAGTATAAAACATTACATGTCCCTTATAAATTAAAAAGAAAATCCCACTAATCTGTGAGGGAAATGTCTTTATTCTTTGATTTCTGGGTGCTGGATAATAAATAATTCCTGACAATGATCTTGATATATTTGACTTCAGGACATCTCTGACTACATACATGCTGAAAATCAAACATTTTACTGGATTCATTTAGAGATTTTACAAAGTAAAAGTCCCTAGAAGTGTTTGATTCATCTTTTTCTCATGGTCTAGAGGTAAACAGTTGAGGTGGAAACTACTAGAGGAAAGAGAGAAAACATGGTTTTCTATTTTAAAATGTGAGTGAACTCTTTAACCCATCAAATGTGCAAATGCTTTTTCAAGTCCGGACTTTTCCGGATTGAAATGTTTCTCAGCATCACGTGTCCTTAATTTCCTGGTGTGTTGGCAGGTTTCCCTTCAGGACAAAGAAAGACGTACACACACACACACACTCACACGCAGTGTTGAGGTAGCTCCATTGTTTGCCCGTGCGTAAGAGCGAGCGCGGTGCCAACTGCTCCCGATTGAATGCTTCCTGCTATTGATGTGGTTTGAACGTCAGCGGTGTCTTTAAAGTGGCAGCCGGCTGGGAGCCGCAGCAGGGAGGAGGCTAATATCTGGAAAACCCCGACAGTTTCTGACACGCTTTTTTGGGGGTAACGCTGAGTTCACATCAAAAACATTTTCAAAGCTGTTTTAACTTCAAAAAATGTCTTTAGCTTGATGTCAAGCGAAGGTTTATATTACACGGCACTGTTTCGGTGGACTAAAGAGGTCGACATGAGCAACAGTTCCCGTAGCCAGCCGGAGTTTCTAAAGGACGTTTCTAAACGTGTTATGAACGTTGTCGTCACTACCGCATTGCATTGTGGGATATGTATGCCACCGTAGTGTCCAGTTTCGGACATACTAACATATCTCACATACTGTTTTAGCTACTAAATAACACGTTAGTGTGGAATTTCAGACGCAACCTTTGTGAATGACATCAACTGACAGGAAGTAAACATGGACCCAAGCTGTTGCCTAGCAACACAATTCCGTTGAAATGCGCTTAAACGGAGCGTTTCAGACAGAAGGTAAATACAGGCTTTATTCAGGCAGACAGTACAATAACATTACAGTATTTAAACATATACTAGTAGAAACAGGCCTACAAAATAAAAGTAGGAACCTGAAAATAAGAACGGTATGGGGCCTTTAAGGGGGGAGCTTTTTTCTGGTTTTTAAGATTTTTTTCAACTTAAGTTTAAGTTTTTTTGTTGTTGTTTAAGTTCTAGGTTTTTAAGTTTAAGTTGTTTTTTAAAAAGTTTAAGTTTAAAGTTTTTTTTTATTTAAGTTTTAAGTTGTTTTTTTAAAGTTTAAGTTTAAAGTTTTTTTTTTTTTGTTTTATTTTAAAGTTTTTTTTTTAAGTTTTTTTTTAAGTTTAACGTTTTTTTGTTGTTGTTTAAGTTCTAGGTTTTTAAGTTTAAGTTGTTTTTTTGTTTTATTTAAAAAAAAAAAATTATTTAAGTTTTATGTTGTTTTTTAAGTTTAAGTTTACATTTTTTTTTGTTTAAGTTTTTTAAGTTTAAGTTTTTTTGTTGTTTAAGTTCTAGGTTTTTAAGTTTAAAGTTGTTTTTTTTTGTTTTATTTTAAAGTTTTTTTTAATTTAAGTTTTAAGTGTTTTTTTAAGTTTAAGTTTACATTTTGTTGTTTAAGTACTAGGTATTTAAGTTTAAGTTTTAAGTTTTAATTTAGAGTTTTTTTAAGTTTAAGTTTTTAATGTTTAAAGTTTTTTTTTCTAATCTTATGTGCTCAGGTTAAATATAAAGCCGCCCTGTGTTGGTTCAGTCGGTCCAGTCCAAAGCATCCCCGGTGTAGGTGTTCTCAGTGGGATCAGCAGTACTAGAAGCCGTTACACTTCATCCTGTTTCCTGGCCTCTCGTCGGAGCCGTTGCACCGTCACTTATCTTTTTTATTTGATTTGTTTATTCTTTGTTTTTAGCTATGAGTTGCTGTTCTCTCATTTCCAAGTGTGAATGTTGTGAGCCTCTCAGAGGATTTATATGTTATCATCATCATTACGTCTTCAAACAAGTGATTTATTTCTGTTCTTTCTTTCTTTCTCTTTCTGTTGCTGTACTTTCCACCATGACTCAGTCAACCACACATCTTTAATAGTGGCTCTCTTTCTGCTTCTTCATATAAATCATGTTGTCCTCTTCAGCTCCTTGGCTGTGATTTTGAGGGTCAACAGTTGGAGTCATTCATTCCTCCGTCCTCCTCAGCGACTCTTATTTCTGTCACCGTCCACTCATCGGCCTTCATCTTCCTGTTTTCCCGTCCGTCCCTCTTGTTCAGGGTTAAACGTTGCCTCTGAAACACAAACGCTGACACACACAGTGCACATTTTTCAGTCATTCATTATGTGTAGTGGGCAGGAAAATGAGCAGAGAGGGGGAGAAAGAGAGGGGGAGAAAGAGAGGTGGAGAGAGAGAGAGAGAGAGAGAAATCTGACCTTAATAGGAGTGATTCAGTGAGTGAAGAGAGAGAAAGAGGCAAAAAGGGATGAAGTTGATGCCACATTGAAGCCAGAATAAAGGAGGGCTGATGGATGGACGGAGGCAGGGAGGAGGTTATATCTGTCTGCTGCTGCTGTATGTTGTTCTAGCTGATATCAGAGTATGTTGTTGGAGCTGATATCACAGTGTTGATGTTGGAAGGTTAACTCACCCTCACTTTTAGCTTCACTTTGACAGATTTAGATGAATGCAGCGTCGTAGTTTCCTGAGGGTTCTCTCGTTCTTTAGCCTGAGACACGTCCAGACAACATTAATATATATACACGCAACACATGACGGATCAGAACTGTACATAATATATGAAACAATATTTATTAGGGCTGGGACGATACACCGGAGGATTGCAATTTTTAAGTATTGTGAATTATAGTGATTGTTGTTAACTTGTTTACCTCTAGACCATGAAGGGAAAAAGATGAATCATCCACTTCTAGAGACTTTTACTTTGTAAAATCTCTAAATGAATCCAGTAAAATGTTTGATTTTCAGCATGTATGTAGTCAGAGATGTCCTGAAGTCAAATATATCAGGAACATTGTCAGGAATTATTGATTACATTTATTATCCAGCAACCCAGAAATCAAAGAATAAAGACATTTCCCTCACAGATTAGTGGGATTTTATTTTTAATTTATAAGGGACATGTAATGTTTTATACTTCTGGTGAATATAATCCATCAATCTGATTTCCATAGATGTATTAACGTTTCCAGCTAACTTTTTCGCACTTTTTTCTGATATTTTGCAGACATTTTCTGCCTTTTTTAGGACATTTTTTTCGGACATACTTTGGCCTAATTTTCTGACTTTTTTCAGACTTATTTTCGGACACATTTTGTCCTTTAGAAGTTAGCATGCAGCTTTAGCTCTGCTCTGTCTAGCTCTGCTTTTCCTGTCAATGTGTGAAACCCAAAGTGTTTCCATCCTTTACTGGATGTGTAGTGTTTACCACGCTGGATTTAACATGGGAGGGTGCAGGTCGTATCCATGACGACCCTCGAACTTTTAGACTCTCTGAGGTTTGTTTTGGTTGACGGATACAGAACGGATATGACGTCACGTTACTCAGACTACCACAATAAAAGCGGTAACTTCCTTCTACCTCTGCATAGACTCAGATGCCACAATGATGGGAGATAATGGGAGATGATGGGAGATGATGGGAGATGATGGGAGATGATGGGAGATGTTGGGAGATGATGGGAGATGATGGGAGATGTTGGGAGATGATGGGAGATGATGGGAGATGTTGGGAGATGATGGGAGATGTTGGGAGATGATGGGAGATGATGGGAGATGATGGGAGATGTTGGGAGATGATGGGAGATGATGGGAGATGATGGGAGATGTTGGGAGATGATGGGAGATGATGGGAGATGATGGGAGATGTTGGGAGATGATGGGAGATGATGGGAGATGATGGGGGTCTGTGGTCTAATTTGTGTCAGTTTAGGGGTTTCTTGATGTGAAAAAGTTTGAACCTCTGGCATTTCATTTTAAAACCCTGATATATGCCAGCGGAAAAACTTCATTTTAAAACCTAAATTCCCTAAAACACAGTTCAGTTTTCAATTTAATTTATAATAACGTAAAACATTTTATTTAGCTCCACTGTAGTACCCGACGGTGTTGAAATGTATTCAGTCCTGCTGCCCTGAACTCTACTTTACCTCCTCCTGCAAAGAAGAATGGAAACACACACATGTAGAGAAAAACTAAAAAGAGAAACCAGAAGAGGAGAAGGAGGAGGAGGAAGGAGAAGGGAGGAGAAGGAGGAGGAGGAAGGAGAAGGAAGGAGAGGAGGAGGATGAGGAAGAGGAGGAGGAGGAAGAGGAGGACAGGAAGGGGAGAGGGAATAGAGAAGGACTCCAGCTGGGGAAGACAGAAAAAGAAGCCATTCATACTCCATCTTTGATTGAAATGTCAAATGTGTGTGTGTGTGTGTGTGTGTGTGTGTGTGTGTGTTCGCATGTGTGTGTATTATATGTGTGTGTGTGTGTGTGTATTATGTGTGTGTGTGTGTGTGTGTGTGTGTGTGTGTGTGTCATTATCAAAGCAGAGGAAGTGATTATAAGAGGCTGCCTCCCACTCTTGTTGCTCCCCTTCAGTGGTTTGGTTTTGGTGTTTGTGTGTGTGTGCGTGTATTATGTGTGTATTACGTGTGTGTATTATGTGTGTGTATTATATGTGTGTTCATTACATCCCGACCTGTAACTCTGATGCTGTTCGTGTCGCTCCTTCGTCACGCGCTCCGTCTGTTCCAACCTGTTGATCTGTCACAGGTCAAAGGTCAAAGGTCATTATCAGGCTCTTCAGTTGTTAACCTCCCCGCTGCTTTGAACTCCCTGACCGGCCCTAATTTGTACACACACACACACACACACACACACACACACACACACTCTCACTACCTGCTTCCTCTCTCTCTCTCTCTCTCTCTGTTCAGCTCATCTTTTAACCTTCATCACCTCGTCTCTCTCTAGATCTTCTCTCTGTATCTTCCTCATCTTCTCTTTCTTCCTCCGTTCCGTGTCCCTGATTTCTCTAAATGTTCCTGATTTGATCCCTACTTTCCACATGAACACGACCTTCCTGATGGACAACATGATTTTAAACAACTGCTCTGGTTCTGGTTCTGGTTGTGACTCGTTGGCCGTCCGTTCAGCTTCAGCTCGGTCTCTTTGTCTCGCAGTGTTTGCCCCCCCCCTTAACCTCCCTGTTTGATGCAGCGCTGGTCCTGAGCATTCAGAATACTTCTCAATGGGCTCTTTATCACACCATTGTGTCAGTGAGAGTGTTTGGCTTCATTCACAAAGACTGAACAAACATGGAGGGAAACAGTCGGTTGTGAAAACAGCAGTGAAGTGTCTTCACAGGGAGACGGAGGAAGTGAGATTCAACGGGGAATTAATGAATTAAAGGAGGAGATTAGAGGAGTTAATCAGTCACTTGAGGTTCAACCAATCAGCACACACGTCTGTATTCCTCTGTTTGATCAGGCTTTATTTATTCTCCTATAATAAAAACTACAACACACATTCAGGCGACATCAAGTCGACTTGTCAGACGTTTGATGTTTGGCATCCAAAGGATGTTAATTTTTTTAATTATTAAATTATTTTTTCGACGTTTTTCAAGCCTTTATTTATAAGACAGTGGATAGTTTAGAAAGGGGAGGAGAGAGAGGGGGGGGGGGGGGACATGCGGAAAGGGCCGCAGGTTGAATTCGAAAAACAGTTACCAACTGAGCTACCGGGGCGCCCCCAAAGGATGTTTTAGCTTTTTCAAGGTCTGTTATTCTCGGATGGTAAAACCATATTAGATCGACGTCCTTCACACAAACTCTGACTGTGGTCGAGGTGGGAGTCACGATGGAGAGGTTTGGATAGTTGTTGTGACGTTAGGGCTGATGAGAAGTTTTGTGTCAGTGTATTCAGTTAGAGACTACACCCGCTTCGACTGTTATCAGCTCATTAAATGTGTGTAATCAGTCGCTATAAGCACCACAGATGTGGGTCAGTAGGGTAGGGGGACCATATTTTCAAACCCCCCAAACTGGGACACTTAAGTATACCGCACGTTGATGCACGTTGATGCACGTTGATGCACGTTGATGCAAGTTGATGCACGTTGATGCACGTTGATGCACGTTGATGCATGCTGATGCACGCTGACGCACGTTGATGCAAGTTGATGCACGTTGACGCATGTTGATGCACGTTGATGCACGCGCGTTCACACGCTGATATGCACGCACCATAGGTGTTTTCATCAGGATGGTTAACTTGGCGCACCTGTGGTGCATTTGAGCACGAAGTGGGATCAGAAAAGAATGTATTATTATAGATGGGGGGGGGGGGGGGGGTGCATTAGAGGCTGTGACCATCATGACTTATCAAAGGACTATCCCCGCCATGACGCACTGACAGTGTGGGAGTCCCGTAGAGAGTTTCCCTCAGAGGAAACGTATTGTTGTCTGGGCCTACGTACATTATTTGTCAGCTTCAGCCCCAAGATGTCAGACTATTAAACTGAATTAACAGTCGTAGGTACAGACGTATGAAAATATCACAGATATCGGCATCCATCCTGATAAGATGGCTCGTTGCTCATCTGGCGTCGTAGACGTCCAGCTGCAGTGTGTGAGGAGTGTAAGCAGCTTCCTCCGCAGACAAAACTCAGACAGAAAAACACTTTCTGTGCCAGACTCGTCGTCCCTGAAGGACACCAGCGACTTTCAGCCGTCTTCTTGCTGCTCTGCCAAACCAGACTAAGAATAGCCTGATGCTAATGTCTGCCTGCTATCACACAATGAGCTCATTTAGTGTGATAGAAGAACTGGATCAGACGACTTAAAGAGAAACACAATCTGGTTCTGGATCCCACGTCTAAACTGAATAAACCAGCTGGGTCTTTTTTTTAACATCTTTGTCCGTCAGACATTGATCCAAACTTAAAGGATGTTTTAAAGTGAGGTTTTATGAGGTACTTAGAATATTTTCATTGCTTTACTTCGCCGTCAGATTGTCCCTTTCTGACGGGGAACTGAAGCCGTTATCTCGCTCTCTTCAAAGACACCAGACTCCATTCACAAAATCATTAATTTTACCTCGGAGAACACGGCGTTGCTGGTCTACCGCTGCCTCAGTCGGTTAGTTTGTTTGTGGTATTGTGTGACTTTAGTGTTTTAAACGGTTATTTCGGATTCACCAAAGTCACTCTTAACCACAAACAAACTAACCGATGGAGGCAGCGGTAGACCAGCAACGCTGTGTTCTCCGAGGTAAAATGTTTTTATCAATGGAGTCTGGTGGCTCTGAAGGGAGCATAGATAACGGCTTCAGTTCCCCGTCGGCGAGGTAAAGATTATTTTATCAAACAACTATTTTAATAAACTTTTCACACACTTTTCCAGTAGAAATGACATGACATACATTTTCAGTTCATTTTAAGTTCGCTATTTTCAACTTTATCCGCTTTTGGAGAGAGTTTTGGAAAAGACGTGTCCTCAGTGGTCAAATATACCTGCTTAGTGTGGATAAATGGCCCAAACAGGATTAATTCACATTGAGATCTGGAGCTCAGCAAGCTTCTGAAGAAGCTCAATATGTCAGTATCATTATTTCTTTCTGTTTAAAAGTTGCTGGAATGTAGTTTGTCATAAAAACTATCTGCAGTTTCATCAGTTATCTTTTCACGTATTTCACTTATCAGCGTTTTCCGTGAGCGGAAGAAGAAAGGCAGGCACACACACACACACACACACACACACACACACACACACACATGATAAATGTGAAGAAACGAGGCATAAAAGGCGAGGAGGAGGAAGAGGAGGAGGAGGACAAAGGGAGAGGTTTGCTCCTGTTAATGTGACAGTAAATATTGGTTTTAACCAGGTCAACTCCAGCAGATTGTTTGAGTTTCTTTGCTGGTGAATGAAAAGAGGGAGCCGGGGGGAGGAAAGAGAGGAAAGAGAGGGGAGACGGAGGAAGTAGAGGTCACCGAGTTAAAGTTTGTCTTACTTTACATTTCTAATAATGAACACAAGTGGAAGTTCATGTTAAACATCACTGCAGTGAAGGAGAACCCTGTGTTTGTGAAGGAGAACCCTGTGTTTGTGATGCAGAATGTGGCCTCACAGCTGCAGGAATGTCTTCCTCCTCGTACAAACAGAGGAGTGGATGTTGGGGGTGGGAGGATGGAGGGATGAGAAGAGGAGGATGGCAAACAGAAGGGAGTGTTTTCCCATAGTTAATGTCATAAAACGTTGAATGGGAGTGGAGCGTAGGTGTGTTTGTGTGTGTTGTGGGGGTCGAGGCAGTGTGGCAGCTCACTGAGCTCACTGAGCTCTCTGAGCTCTCTGACCGCTCAGACTGATGGTGAAATAAAACGTATTCAATTTAAGGCCTCCAGATGACGTAGAACAGAGTAGATGTTAGTGTTCGTAGCCATACCGACGACAAGTAATGATCCGTCATTCATTTATATCCCACAAAATCAATTCATATTTAATCCACGTAACCGTGAACCAGGAAGTATTAAAGTATAAAAGAGCGACAAGCGCTGCGTAGCGAGGCGGTCGGGTCGGATGGGTCGGTCCAACAACACCAGACTTTCACCCAGAACACCGGCGTTAAGTCAACGTTGATTTATTTATCCCATAACTTCTGGACTTCAGTAGTTATTTTAACCCAAACCACCACCTCTTCCTAAACCTAACTAAGGTGTTTCCTGCGGAGACGGAAGTTTATTTTGAAAAGACTGTGTTAACGTAACGAGCGGAAATTTTCAGAAGATATCATATAAACCGTTGTATGAGGATACGCTGGTAAAAACACTGTTTTTTTATTAGTATTTTATAGATTTTTTTTACATGAACATTGTCACGTTTGGTCAACAAATCAAATAACTACTACATGCAAAAAAATATTAATATATATTAGAAATAAATAAATAAATATCTACAAAATCTCAAAATACAAATAAAATACAAAAAAAAACGACACAAATGAAATACATGTTCCTACATTAATCTAGACTGTGTTCAAAATAAACAGTAAAGGTACAAACCTCCTGAATGATGCATCATTTCAGAAGTATTATTTAAATCTCCTGTCGGTCCTTTAGATAATATAATAATATAATATATAATATACCGCTCTGAGTTCCTCAACGCTTAAATACTTTAAAGAAAATACTCTTTGGGTGTCTTAAAATAAAAGCAGACAACCGCCTGAATGATCCGCTGTGATCCTCTAAATGTGTCCAGCTAACAGCTAGCAGCTAAGAGTGTCTGAATGAAGCTTAGTCAGAGTTCAGAGACTGTGACCGACCGCGACGCTCCGCAGGCCAAAGTCCACATTTAGAACCTCATCACACTGTGACACTGTGCATGTGTGCATGCATGTGTGCGTGAGTGCGTATGTGCGTGCATGTATTGTTGGTATAGAGAGGCAGAAGCTCTGAGTGTGTTTCTCTGCACTTGTTCCTGCTCGCCTTCTGAATCTCTAACTGGGGTTGGACACATTAACGGGACTCAGTCAGCTGTTGGCGGGGATTGAACTTGTGACCCTGTGATCACTGCACCATCAAAGAGAGAGAGAGAGAGAGAGAGAGGGGTGTTTATCAGCTCCTGAGAGAGAGAGAGGAGCTGCAGCAGCTGTGAGTGGTTCCATTGAAGCAGCTGGGGCTCCTCAGCGCTCCCAGTCCCCGTTAACATGCAGCCGTACTCTGTAACACATACTGGGAATATCTGGCGTGGTAGAGGACATGTCTGTCTGTCGGACCGTCTGCTTGATGGACGCTGTATGCGCCAACAAAAATTGTCCCGCTAATATCTTTCTGATCTGATGAGCTCTGTAGTCATATGAAGCTAATCTTTACTGGGACGGTGCAGTGAGGGAAATCTAACGTTCAGTCTTCATAAGCGTCTAATCGTTTAGTAAATGTAGCCTCTATTATCATATTAGATAGTTAATATATGATGAATGTGTTCTGTAGACAGAGAGAGGAGAATAGATGCTGTAAATCTGTATGTTTCTGCATACATTACAGCTCCACACATACAGCATAGTTAAACATGTTATAAAGCTGTATATGCTGTGTGTTCTATATTTACAAAAGCGTCGGTGTAATTAATAACATTAACAACGGCTGCATACCATTTAGTTTTGCCAGTTCATCTTTTATGCATTTTGATCATCAGATAGAAACAGTCTAATTTAAAGGGACTGTTTGTAACTTCCTCCAGGTATAAATCCTTGCTGGTCGGTGTCTCATGGTCTCTCGTGTGTCTCCGCTGTTCAGACTCAGACTCCAACACAAACTCCAGTGAAGCACCAAACCCTCTTGGTTGTATCTAGTGAAGCTGTTAAACAGTGTTGGCCGCGGTCGGAGGACGCGGGGGAGACCGTAGCTTTGGTCTCCAGGACCGGAGTCTCTGCTCCTCTGCTCCTCTGCTCCTCTGTCTCCCTTCACTCACACACCACGCTCCTTCTCTCTCTCTCTCTCCACCTCTCACGTGCATGCTGCTCACTCCACACTGCAGAAGAGTTAGTTTAGCTCTGAGAATATCTAGTGAATGTTCAGTGGACGTTTGTGCAGAAATAACTGCTGCAGCTCCTCCAGACCAACAGAGGTTTCCCGTGTCTTGTGAAGTGACGGGGCTCCGCAGAGAGAAACGTTATCGTCTCCCACCAAAACTCCGGCGTCTCCCCCGTTCCCTCCGGCCGCGGTCGGGAGGCTGAGGCGGGAAAAGCCAACACTAGGATCAGCATTGATTCATGGAGAGACCTTGGTCTGGTCAGCTAACATTACTGCCAAGCAGCTGAAATATAGAGTGATATTGTGCTTTTAGCTGACGTGTGTCTCCTCACTGTGTTGAGTGATGCTCCTTCATGTCTATGTAGAGCGAGCACAAGCGCCAGCAACAGGACGCTGACTTTAGTTGACTTAACGGACACAGGTGAAGCTGTTAACAACACATTTCTGATTCTTACAATATTAGACGGATCACTTTCATCTTGTCTGTAATCCATCAGTGTTTCACCTTGAAGAGTTTCTACTAACTCCTCCATCTCTCTCTTCTTAACACTCCCCCCCGTCTCTCTCTCCCTTATCACTCGTCCTCCCGTTCTCCTCTAATTACGGGATGTGCCCCAGCTGTCGGTCATAATGAGGGATGGAGGGAACACATGAAAGGAGGAATCAGGATCAGGAACGTGGAGAAAGTCAAGGTCAGAGGAGAGGAAACCTCCCTTCCTCCTCCGTCTGACCTCCTCCCTCCCTCTCTCCCTCTCTCTCTCCGGGTCTGTTTAATCATTCCCAGAGTTCCTCTGCTCTCCTCCTTCACTTCAGACACAGTTGGAACATTGTCAGTGTCGTTTTCCAGGTGAATTTCATGCTTCATTTTATTTCAGCGTGTCAGGCTGCAACATGTCAGCTGACGTTATCTGTCAGATTTTTATAAATAATTTACACTCAACTTAGAGCATTTCCATTTATTTGTTTCTTTGTCGCTGTCAGTTGAGACTTCTGATGTTTTCATGAGAGTTTTAGTTTAGTTTTTTTTGCCTAAAATGTCTCTTTTGATAGTAAAGGTTGCTGACCCCTGGTCTTTATCATTTGACGTCGGATCAGGACGGCCTTTGTCTGACAATTTCTGAAACTTTCTGAAAGAACCAATCGGACATTCACGTCGTCTTCACGCTGTGATTGGTGAGAAAGGAGACAAAGTTTGACCTTCTCTCTTTAGCTCTCTTTTTTTGTTCGCTACACCTTTCACGTGAACAAGCGAGTACAACAGTATGAATGTCTTCCAGCAGTGACGGTCTTCACCGTTAATCGCTTCATATTTTCTAGAATAAACCTCGAGGTCTAGTTCTAACTGAAACCCTGAAACCAAGTCTGAACCCTCAAAACAGCCCGTTGAAGACTCAATCAGCTTTTATTGGTGAAGTTTGTCATACGAGGAATTTGTCTCTGAGGCGATGAGCGGACAAAATGTCCTCACTTTTCAAAAATGTCCTCACTGTCGAGGTCTAAAACACACAAAGACAGACACACAGTGAGCAGGAGTTTCCACATCCTGGGGGGATGTTGAACCGTCTAACAAGGCATCAATCTGTCAGAGGAGCAGGAGGATAAACCGTTCCTCCAGGGCCTCTTTCTATCTGTTCCACCTCCCTCCTCTCTCTCATTCTGCTACTTGTTCCCTCTTCTCCACTCCTCCATCATCTCCCTCTCTTCCTCTCGGCTTCTCTCTCAGTCTATCGGAGACTTTCTGGAGTTCGGTTGTTTAAAAGATGCTTAAAAATGCTTTTCTTCTTCAGACAGTCGTAATGCACGGTTTGTTAATCCAAATGTAGTTCAATTAAACTGACATATGACTTTAAAATGAAATGTTGTATTCTTGTAAAGATATTAGGGACATTTTTTTATTTTTTTTAATACCAGAATCGATATATCTGCTTCATCTGAGTCTATGTGGAGGTAGAAGGAAGTTACCGCTTTTATTGTGGTAGTCTGAGTAACGTGACGTCATATCCGTTCCGTATCCGTCAACCAAAACAAACCTCAGAGAGTCTAAACCGTAGGAGGGTCAGCGTGGATACGACCTGCACCCTCCCATGTTAAATCCAGCGTGGTAAACACTACACATCCAGTAAAGGATGGAAACACTTTGGGTTTCACACATTGACAGGAAAAGCAGAGCTAGACAGAGCAGAGCTAAAGCTGCATGCTAACTCTGTCACCGACAGGAAACGTTATGGTATGGTGGTAACGTTATGGTATGGCGGTAATGTGGCGGTGGAGCCGGCCGTCGCTCTCGTCTCCGTGGTCAAATGGGCAGACACTACGACTGTAGAGCACCCAGATACTGACATTTCTGTTCTCTGCATTGAAACGGCCCCGATGGAGCTGACCATGGATGGATGAAGAGAACGGAGCTGACGGGAGAGCTAGAGACCACCTTGGAGAAGTTACAGGAAGTAGACACGTGGGACTACGTCCGCTTTTCAAAATAAGGTGTTAACAAAGGGAACTGTATATACAAAATACATCTATGGAAATCAGATTGATGGATTATATTCACCAGAAGTGTAAAACATTACATGTCCCTTATAAATTAAAAAGAAAATCCCACTAATCTGTGAGGGAAATGTCTTCAAGGACGGTGAAGACGAGGTGTGATTCTTCTTCCTCACTTTTACCCTCCTTTTCTCTCCTCCTCCTCCTCCTCCTCCTCCTCCTCCTCTATCTCTTCATCCCTCCCTCGCTGTTTTTCCTCTACTCCTCCTTTCCTTCCCTTCCTTCCTCCCTCCTTCCTTGTCTGCTCTGATAAGGACTCTGAGAAGAAGCCTCGGTCAGTGTTTCCATGACGGGAGTTCATTCTTCTTTATCTCGTATCTCTCTTCTCGTCCTTCCCCTCCTCTTCTTCTTCTCGTCTGCTTTTCTTTTCTCACCACTCTTCTCATTGTCTTCCCCTCTCAGTGCTCACCCTCTTCTCCTTCTCCATGTCACCTTTTCTTCTCCTCTCTAGTGCTGCGTTCCTTACAAACAAAGTCTGACATTCCCATCCCGTTCTAGTTGTCCAGTTTGGAAAAACCAGATGAGAGAAATGTGGACGAGAAATTGTTGATTGATCTGAAATTCTGTCGTCAACAGCCGATGTTATGCTCGTGTTACTTTATGGACAAGTTAGCATAGAACATTTGGAACAGTAAGAGTGGTTTTGCTTCTAGTATATAATCAGAAGGGATGTAACGATATATGATACGTGTCACTTTCCATGGGTCTGATGCGATTCAGGACGATATCTGGCTCATCTAGAGCGATACGATACCAATCAATGACTCGAAATCAATTCAGTAACTTTTCTTTTTAGTCAGTGTGAGATAAAGATGTGGTTCTGGACCGAGCAGGTCAGGATTCCTCAAAGGTTTTCTTGTAAAGCCTAACTAAGTGTTTTTTTTGCCTAAACTTAACTGATGGTACGTGTCCACCGGGGCGTTTTTTATCGCGAGGGGACGCGGCGCTTCCCAACATTGGACGCTTGGTGGGCCGCCACTAGACACAACACACTCGGCTCCTGATTGGACGAACGCTTTCCCGCCGTTTGCTGCTGCTCCCAGCTTTCAAACCGAGCCAGTCTGGAGGCTCGTTTGGAAACTTTCTTCTCTTATTTCACGAGAATAGTTCACTGAGATGTGTTTCTGAAAACATTTGAGGTGAGAAATAATCCATGTTGATGAATCTGTCTTTAATTTAGATCAACAACGTTTATTTTAAAAGATCCTCGGGAGTTTGTGATTTGCTTAAAGTAGACGAGCCTTCAACTTTATGCAAATGAGGAGCGGGCGTCGTGACGCCTAGTCTCTCGAATCGCGACGCCACGCTACCAGAATGCATTGCGCGGCTGCTTGCATAGACAATGAATGGGGAGCGTGGAAAGCACGGAGGCTGTGGACACGGACCATCAGTGGTTTTGTTACTGAAACCGAACCAAGTTGTTTCCTGTGAAGACAGAAGTTTACTTTGAAAAGATTGGAGCGGAAATTGTCACGTGCACGCCACGTGTTGCTGGACATTGGTAGTAAAACGCACAAAAAATGAGGAATAACTTTCCCGTGAGATATCAAACAAACCGTTGTATGATTGATTCGCCTGTAATCACGCCCATTCATTCAATTACAACATTCAAAACCATCTGAAGTACTCTGAAGAAATCGTGTTTCTTTGTTTGAATGTTTCATTGAGTTAAGTTTTCTAATAATTACAAGATAAGAAAACACATTCAGGCTACAGACATAAACCTCAAAGGTTCTAATTATGAGATGTGAAAGTCAAAGTTACTGGAAAATGTCTCTAATTTGTCTTTTTTAATGGACACACTTTTGTAGTATTGAACAAAAAATGAGGGTTAAAGTCAAACTGGTGGATTTGAGCTCGACCTTCCAACTATAAATCTTGATCGGTCATGTAAATCCATTTTGTTTCCAGCGGGAAGTCAGTATTTCCGACTTTGTGACATCCCTGGAATGCAGCGCATCGCCGAGTCTCTTCTTGCCCCGACACGTCAGAGATATGCTATACATGGGGATGTGTGCGTTGTGCAGAAGCTTTAACAACTGTGCAAAGCGGCGTGTCGATGGAAAGATAAAGACAGAGAGAGTGTAATCTTAACATTTCTGGGTTCACTGGCTGAGCGTGTACGGGCCGGCTGCATGAATGTATAGAGGTGGTGTTAAAGGTGTGAAGCTGCAGGTTGTCTCTGTACATCTTTAGCCTCTGGGAACGCCACCTGGAGCGCCGCGTGGTCGGTGGGAACATGGAGGCTGTTATTAGGTACAGTTCTGGTCTGCCGTTCGTTGATAGATCCAGGTGACACCTCTCTCTATCGGGCTGAACTCAGGGACTGCTGATAACATGGTGTTTAAAGTGACCAGTTTATTTCTCTCACAGTTTAAATCACAGCAGCAGATATTTACAGGTCAATCAGCTCGAGGCTACGTTTGACATTTACAGCTTTTAAATGTGAGATAAACCTGAGCTTGAGCCTGAAGGTTAACTAAACCCCGCTCCACTCCAGACCAGAAAGATGAATACAGTAATCGACAGACGTTCCAGACTGCAAATAAAATGATGAAATGTTGGTTTATGGAGCGTTGAAGCAGAGAATTGGGCAGCGGTGCATCCTGACGAGGTGTTCATCAACACACGATGAAGAAAGGCGGCTGTTTAGATCCAGTCGAGGCCTACGACTGGCAAACAACTGACGAGGTATCAGGGCTGGTACGATTCACCTCATCTCCTGATTCAATACTATCACCATACTCGGGTGCTGATTTGAATATTGTGATTTATTGCGACTTTTACTTTGAAAATCTCAAAATGAATCCAGTAAAATGTTTGACTTTCAGATGATGATAAACTTTCAGATAACTCGTCTGTCACACTGAGCTCCTTCCCGTCAAAGCTCCCGGT
This sequence comes from Sebastes umbrosus, assembly GCF_015220745.1. NCBI lineage: Eukaryota > Metazoa > Chordata > Actinopteri > Perciformes > Sebastidae > Sebastes > Sebastes umbrosus. The sequence continues at coordinate 35,065,196 of NC_051274.1, read as the reverse complement.
ACGCCTCTCCCTGGTGCCGGAGGATAAATCACTCCACAGTGAGAGAAGTCAAAGCCTCTCTGCTTTGATAGACACCGGATCGTTTTCAGCCTTTATAATTTAACGAGACGCGTTTAAAGAGGCGTCTTGTTTTAAACTGTGAAACCTGAGAACGGCAGAAAATGTTCTCACTGAAATCAGAGAGGAGCTGTGAGAGTCTTCCCAAAGGAATCTCTGTCAGGAATCTCTGTCGGGAGAGTAGATGGACATTCCCGAACCCCCAGAGAGAGAGAGAGAGACAGAGAGAGAGACAGAGAGAGAGAGAGGAGGTCTGGATGAAGACATGTTGAGGGAGGATTAGGAGAGAGAGGTTCAACAGAGACTCTGAGATTGACTCGGAATGTGAGGAATGACCTTCAACACACACACACACACACACACACACACACACACACACACACACACTGATACACTGTACAAGCCGTGAATCAACTTTCCTCTTGTTTCCTCTGCTGGGTATTGGGTGGGGTGGGAGTGTATGGTGGGGGTGTATGGTGGGAGTGTATGGTGTGGGGGTGTGTGTGATTAGAGCAGCTGCTCGTCCGTCTGGCACCGCTGGATGTGTCTGTAGAGACGCAGCGAGACAGATTACACACTGACGGACTGACAGATAACAAGAAGAGTGAGTTGAGACAGAATGAATGAATGGATGGATGGATGGAAGGAAGGAAGGAAGGAAGGAAGGAAGGAAGGAGTGATGTTTCTAAGTAAACTAAGTAAAACACGTACGGAAAAACATCAACAAAAAACATGTGACAGTGTAATGAGAAATCACTTTTTATTCTACGTCGCTACCTCTTACCGTAGCGTTTATACGTGGATGAAAGGCGCTCTTATTGCTCGCTAAACGCCTTGCGCTTTAAGAAATACCGATTGACATGTTAGCAACCAAACAATTAATCGATTAATCCAGAAAATAATCGACAGATTAATCAACAATGATAATAATCGTTAGTTGCATCCCTAAACGTGACCTGTTTTATATATATATATATATATATATATATATATATATATATATATACACACACACACATCCTACATGCTTTATAAAATAATAACAAAGTTGTGAATGGACTCACAGAAACATTTCTGACTACGTATTGATCCTTTAAATCTCTTCCACATAGTGACGGATGCAGCTGCAGCTCCGTCCTCCTGTCTCTTCTCTCTCTCTCTCTCTCTCTCTCTCTCTGTCTCTCTCTCTCTCTCTCTCTGTCTCTCTCTCTCTCTGTATCTCTCTCTCTCTCTCTCTCTCTCTGTCTCTCTCTCTCTCTCTCTGTCTCCTCTCTCTCTCTATCTCTCTCTCTCTCTCTCTGTCTCTCTCTCTCTCTGTATCTCTCTCTCTCTCTCTCTCTGTCTCTCTCTCTCTCTCTCTCTGTCTCTCTCTCTCTCTCTCTCTCTCTCTCTGTCTCTCTCCCTCTCTCTCTCTCTCTCTCTCTCTCTGTCTCTCTCTCTCTCTCCAGACGCCAGAATAATCTGCCCGTCCGTCCGGCTTACTGTAAAGAGATATGTCACACGCGTCTCCACGCACCAGAACATCTGTTGGTGCTGTGTGATGTCAGAACATCTGTATGGTTGGTGTCACTGTAGCAGCGTGTGAGCTGCGATTAAAGAGCCTTTGCTCTCCAGCTGTGGAAGCTCAGAGTGGATTCAGTCCAGCTGTTTGTTCAGAGTCCTTTATTCAGTGTGAATTAGTGCTGAAATGATTTAATCCGTTTATCAGTGAGCTGACTGATTGAAAGCTTTTCTGATAATCAGTTAATTTAACAACTTAAACTATCAAATGTTTGCTGGTTTGAGCTTGTAGGTCTATGGTACGACTCTTTTGTGGAGGAGGAAATTACTTTTTTTCTCGTAAAGTTATGACTTCATTCTCGTAATATTACGACATTTTTATCGTTAAGTTATGACGTTATTCTCATAATATTGCGACTTTATTGTGTAAATCTCAGATGTTTTTTTCCCTCAATGTGGCCCTAATACTCCGTAGTACATTGTCTCTTTGGCCCTCACTGCATTAGACTGATATATTATATACTTAGACTATAAACTGAGTTACCTTCATCACAGTGATCACATGTTTTGCGGCTCCAGACAGATTTAGTTTTTGATAGTAAAGGTTGCTGAGCCCGGATCCAGTTAGTGTGCACCTCCACTCTCTCTCTCTCTTCAGGGTGTGTACAGTGTCCCTTCATCCCTCTCTCCTTCATCCCTCTCTCCTTCCCTCTCTCCTTCATCCCTCTCTCCTTCATCCCTCTCTCCTTCATCCCTCTCTCCTTCCCTCTGTCCTTTTATTGTGGGTGTCCCGTCTTATCTCCATGGTTACCTGAGGTATGAGGGAATGTGGTGCCACCGAGGAATGTGTACAATTATTAAACCAGCCAGGAGCCAGACACACACACACACACACACACACACACACACACACACACACACACACACCTGCATTCCTCAGACGTACACACACAGTATCCTCATACATTCAGGTATAAAATACAGGCCCCGAGGGATCCTTTCTGTTTCCTGTCCTTTAGATCTCCTTCAGACACTAACATATATATATTATATATATATTATATATATTATATATATGCTCATACACACAGGGTTATTTGTGTTTGAAGTAGAAACCACCTTCTTTAACTGGACAATCTTCTAGACTCGTGACTAAAAACAGTTTTCTCTGTGAATCCTGACGGAAACTGCAGTTTGTGTTGTAATAATATGAGACTGATAAAGTTCTTGGAGTGTGAATGGTTGGACAGATGGAGATGGATGGATGAGTCTGTCAACGGAGAAAAGATGGCATGTCCCCCTCCTCCTCCATCCCTCCATCCCTCCATCCCTCCATCCCTCCATCCTCCTCCTCTCATTCATCATCAGTCTGAAACGGAGTAGTGCTAGTTTTAGCAGGTTCTCTGTGTGTTTCTGTGCCGTTGCGTGTTTGTTGTCATCACCTGTGACGGAGCTGCCTGTCAGAAGCAGGAAGTGTGGAGAGATCAACAGGCTGAACTCACTGATGGATGATCAGAGACACAAAGACCGGCTGAATGTTGAACCTGTTCTAACAACAAACACAAGTTGGTCGGCTGCTTTTTACATCCAAAGGATTTAAACTACAATTATATTTTTCTGCCAAATTTGCCCAGATGTTGTTCCTGGAGCGAGACCTTCCATGTGCACAGAACGCACGTGTAAAACCAATACATCTTAAAGAATCAATGTGTAATATATTGTCAGTAATAAGTCATAAAATGACCATGATATGTCATCAGAGATGAAGGAAATACTGGCTTCTCCGACAACAATGCTGCAGCCAGTCTGCCGGTCTGATCCCGTCCAACGCTCATCTCAACGCCCCGATCCCACGTATGAAACAAACTGGTGCACAAACACTAACAGCCTTCTGCAGCCATGGAAGAACCAACTGGATCAACAGAGATGACGTTAACGTTAGATTCTATTCTTAGATTCATTTATAGGAGAGTGGATAGTGTAGAAAGGGAGAGAGAGAGAGAGAGAGGGGGTGACATGCGGAAAGGGCCACAGGTTGGATTCGAACCCGGGCCTGTCGCGTTTAGGACACAGCCTAATGGGCACCTGCTCTACCAACTGAGCTATCGGGCTGCCCAGCGGGCTCAGTTTTAAAGCTACAGTAGAGATACTGGTATCATATGAAATCAAAAAAACTAAGGAACACATTGGTCCTGTGTCATGCTAGCTCGTCAGGAAGAGCACTAAATAACGCTCCAAATAGATATAACAAGGAAAAACTGGCGTGGCCCTTTCAAGGGGTCCTTTGAAAATGTGTTCTGTGGGTACCCATGAGTCTCCCCCTTACAGACGTAGCTAACGTTCTCGGATGCAGTGACACAAAATGGAGCATTTCTTTGAAAGGAAGAAGTTGTTTTGGTGACAAACCTGCACCAGTAAAAGCTCAAAGCGTGTGGTGAGGAAATATGACCCTGAATAGATTCATAGTGGCAAGCAGTGATGGGTGATGGGTCAGTACAGCGGACGCTATCCCAATATCTCATTTATTTGGGAAGGTGGTCCTCGGAAATGTTTTAACAATCAGAAGTGGGCCTCGAGTTACAAAAGGTTGAGAAGCCCTGCTTTAAAACAGTTGCATCAGGACTGTTATGTGCACACAGTAACAGTAACAGTAACAGTAACACAAACACTACTTTCAAGGCTGCACAAAAGCATTCAGAGTCACTGAAAGGAGACACAGATAAAATAGGAACAGTTTTCTCTGTGAAGGGCAAAAGACGTCTTGACAGAAATGTCCCACCTGCCTTCAGTCTCTCTTCAGTCTCTCTTCAGTCTCTCAATGAGTGTCCTGAAAACACTTTCATAACAGTGAAAGTGTCCGTTTGCTATTTGAGAGCCATAATACAGATAAAAAAGTTACCTCATGGTTAAGATGCGTATCAGTTCCAGCTAGAGACATTTGTTGCATGTCCTACCTCCTCTCTCTCTCTCTCTCTCTCTCTCTGTCTCTCTCTCTCTCTCTGTCTCTCTCTCTCTCTCTCTCTCTGTCTCTCTCTCTCTCTCTCCCCACGTTTCCTGTCCATCTCTTCAGCCGTCACCTGTCAAATTAAAAGCCTCCCAAAAAACAAGCTAATTTTCCGTAAATCCCTGGTGATGTAAAAGCTTTGCTTCAGAACAGCCGGCTTCCTCCCGACGGGTCAAACGTCACGCTGTCATGTCAAACATCTCAGTGGATGGAGCGTGTCCTGACCTGCAGTCGGTGCTGAGAGAAGCCAAACTCTTCTGTACCTTTGTGATCCAACACTTTAAATCTAATCTCATTTGTTAAGTATGTTTTGGGGGGAACACATTTTCATCCCTTTTATTCAAGATTTGACAGGAAATGAGAGGAAAGAGAGATGATGAACGAGATGTCAGACTCCAACCAGAGAGGTTTCACTTCATGGTCTTCAATCTCAAACTGACAACTGAGAAGAACAGCTGTGATCAGTTTCACCCTCATTTATTCAAGTTGAAAGAAAGAAAGTAGAAGAGTGACGATCTCCCACACAAAGTGAGGTGATTGTGATTAGTTATAGTATTATTATTATAATATTATTATGTGCGTCATGGTGTTATTTCAGTGTTTCAACTGGGGAGCCGTCTGACCAGCTTCAGGGCATTCGCAGGAAATGAACGAGGGATGACAACAGGAGAAAGAGAAAGAGGAGCATCTGGTGCTCGTTACTGACGGGAATCAGCGTTCTGATAATAACTCGTAACCGAACATGTAACACGACGTCACGGATCAGACGGCCTGTGGTTTGTTCTGACGAGACGTCTCTCAGGAGGGGAATCAGAAATAAACATTAGTTCATTCATTCATACTCTAGGTCTCTAGTCTGATCCATCCATCCTCTGAATGCTCTAGGTCTCTAGTCTGATCCATCCATCCTCTGAATGCTCTAGGTCTCTAGTCTGATCCATCCATCCTCTGAATGCTCTAGGTCTCTAGTCTGATCCATCCATCCTCTGAATGCTCTAGGTCTCTAGTCTGATCCATCCATCCTCTGAATGCTCTAGGTCTCTAGTCTGATCCATCCATCCTCTGAATGCTCTAGGTCTCTAGTTTGATCCATCCATCCTCTGAATGCTCTAGGTCTCTAGTCTGATCCATCCATCCTCTGAATGCTCTAGGTCTCTAGTTTGATCCATCCATCCTCTGAATGCTCTAGGTCTCTAGTTTGATCCATCCATCCTCTGAATGCTCTAGGTCTCTAGTCTGATCCATCCATCCTCTGAATGCTCTAGGTCTCTAGTTTGATCCATCCATCCTCTGAATGCTCTAGGTCTCTAGTCTGATCCATCCATCCTCTGAATGCTCTAGGTCTCTAGTTTGATCCATCCATCCTCTGAATGCTCTAGGTCTCTAGTTTGATCCATCCATCCTCTGAATGCTCTAGGTCTCTAGTTTGTGGCTGTAAAGTTTCATGAGGCTGTGATTATCCTAGAGGTCACCACAGGTCATTTTATACAGTGCGGTCAATGAAATGTCTCCTATGGGGACTAACATCATCACACATGAATCCAGTTGGGTTCATTGGATCCACCAGAGTCTCAGCTTTACAGTGAGACACAATTTATGTGATTCAACACTGTTTAGGGACCCCGGTATTATAAAAACTGCATGTGATTATCATAAAGTGGGCATGTCTGTAAAGAGGAGACTCGTGGTACCCAGAGAACCCATTTACATTCACACATCTGGAGGTCAGAGGTCAAGGAAACCATCTAGAAACCCTCCCCGACCAGCTAGAATATGTGATTAATGAACGTCTTCTTCTTCTTCTTCTGTGTCTCTGCAGCTCTTCCATGTGGCCTACGTGTTGATTAAGTTCGCCAACTCTCCCCGTCCGGACCTTTGGGTTCTGGAGAGATCCACCGACCACGGGCAAACCTACCTCCCCTGGCAGTACTTCGCCTGTGAGTAGAAAACACACCTACAAATCCACATGTGTAGACTCCAGATGTTTGGGACCCAAACCGAGTCAGATTCCATCAGCATCACTTCATGCTTTCCTAACCTCCCCCAGGGTTCGCCTCTAATTCTCCCTCTAATCTCACAGCTAAACAGCAGCCCCCGAGGGCAGGCGGCTGATTGGCTGGTGGGTTTGTTGGTCAGGTTGGAGGAGGGGGGGTTATGACATCATAGAGCTGGCAGCTGATTGGCTGTGGCAGCTGTCAGTCCAGGTGGGCTGCAGGGGAATTCCAGACACGTCTGCCAGCAGGTCGCAGCTTGATGTTCACCTGAGTAGAGAAAGAGGCAGAGGTGTGTGTGTGTGTGTGTGTGTGTGTGTGTAGGAGGGGGAAGGGGGGGGCATTAATTAGCATAATTGAAAGCAGCTCCAGGTGTTCAAGATGGCAGAGAAATAATATCTTGATGAATGTCTTTGACCTGCACTTCTTTAAGGTGAAGTCGGCACGACGCCCGACGTGTCATTTCCCGCCGCGTCTCAATCAAAACACCAACAGAAGATGTAGTTGGGTGATGTGGTGAAGCAGCGCGGGATCATGGGAGTCGATGTCTTCATGTCAGACTGTTGGACTGTCCTTAGTGCGCCCCGACCGCGTCGTCCTCACCTCAGGGCGGGGCTCGGCCCACGTAAAAGGCGCCAGGGGAGCACAGTATCGGACCCGATACCCGATACTGGTATCGGTGCATCCCTAACCACAGCATACAGTTCAATGACATTCTACTCCTATTTCATTTCTATGTTATTTCTATTTCTCGTCGTTTTCTTTACATTTGAATGCGGAAAAGTTCCATATTATAACTTTAATCTGGCAGCTTGTTCTCAGATATCTGTTAAATACATTACTGCCTGCGTTCCTACTGTATATACCAGTTTACTCACAGAGACTCACAGGGACTCACTTCCTGTTTGTTTAATGCTGTCAGACCAGATCAAGGAGCCGGAGAGTCGTCGTAGATCTTGAAATTCTCTGTAGTTGAAAGTCCAGCAAGCAAAACTCTGCAGCCCAAAAAGCAGTGGTGACATTGACAGCTGTTCATTGATAGATGATGGATGATTTAGGAGATGATTTATCTCTTTCTCTGCTCTGAAGTCTCCCAGGTAGCCAGATGTTGTTTGCCCAGAAGCTTCCGACATCTGGTTCTTCTGACAAACGATGAGCCGCTGACAGCCGGCCTGAATGAGGCTAACTTGAGCTGATTTTCAGCTCAAGTTTGAACCCCCGAAATCCACCAGATCACCTCCCGCCTGCTGATAACAGCTTCCTTTAACCCTCAGAATCACATGATGAGCGTAGAGCAGACAGGTTAACTCGTCTCCAATCTGAGACTCTGATGTTAACCTGCGGTGCCTCAGAGGGCGGAGGGATACGTGTGTAAACAGAGTAAAGTAGTGTTGTTAAATCTCTATTTGTCAGGTTTAGTTTGAGCTGTTGCAGCTGTCGGCGCTCCGGTTGGACGTGACGTCTCGACATTATAAAATCTTTGTCTTGTTTTCTTTCGCTCTTCTTCTGTGTCGAGGACACATCAGAGATATAAAGTGAAACTATTCCAGGAATGTGCGCCCGCGTCTTCACGGAGAAACAATGTGACTTAAAACAAACTCAAACTGTCTCACACACTTTCACAGTTTACAGATTCTTCCTGAAGTCAGACGGTTGTTTCTCAGAAGACTCATCGACTAGCTGACGTTTAAATACGACGACATGAAATGAACTAAGATGAGATAAAACCAACCTTTTTACACTTCAGTCTGATTTTGAATGAATATTTAGTTGAAGTGCAGAAACAATAAAAAAAAGAAAATAACACATAAAATTACTACTTTATAATATTATGACTTTATTCTCGAACTCTCTGATTTATTTTTTTAGAGCAACGCACGACCGCAGCTTCAGTTACACTGCGCATGTGTTAAACCCCGTACCTCTATACCCGTGTCCGCCCCGTGTCCGCCCGTGTCCCAGCCATCCTTCAATCGGCCTCATAACTTATTTCAAATGAACCGAACAATTCATACACGTCCCGAACCGTGACCAGCGAACAGAACGGTTTGGATTTTTTACCTGAGCCGTTCCATTCCTAGTCTCCTCTGGTTCATTGTTATAAAGTCAGTGTGAACAGGAACCGGACCAGAACCTATTTCTCCCCAATGAACCCGACTACAGGAGTGAAAGCTCCCTTAGAGAGTTCAGTGTAGTCAGTGGGAGCTGATGACTCCAGCTGTTGTGAAGCTGAGGTATATTTAAGGGTAAAATACAGACCTCCACCGAGCAGAGACCCTCCTCTAATTATCACTCTGAGACGCATCATTAAAATACCAGCAGACGGTTCAACACCAACTCCTCACTCCTCACTCCTCACTCCTCACATCTAACATGAGGGGACGTTCACACGTTAGCAAACATGTGGTTGAGACTGATGACACGCTTTTCTTTTCTCTACCCCCCCCCCCTTCTCTGTTATCTGTTTGTGCGTGTGCGTGTGCGTGTGCGTGTGCGTGTGCGTGTGCGTGTGCGTGTAGCCTCCAAGAGAGACTGCATTGAGCGTTTTGGCCAGAGCACCATTGAGAGGATCAACAACGATGACGACATCGTCTGCACCACCGAATACTCTCGTATCGTCCCGCTGGAGAACGGAGAGGTGAGTCTGTGTTTGAAAGACGTTTAATGTCTTCAGTTCACGAGAGCTGGAACAAGGAGTTCATCTATGATTATCTGATCCATATGAAACCTTAACCCCCCCGCTCTCTCCTCAGCTGCAGCACCGACACCGACACCGACACCGTCACCGTCACCGACACCGACACCGTCACCGTCACCGGGCTGCTCTGAGATTCATTTATTTCTCTTAACGGGACGTTTCTTCTGAAAGTTGCGCTCCCCGTCGTTCGGACCTGTTAGAGGCCCACAAACCTCCGGTATCGGCTGCTTTCCGTTAATTTCCCTCCAGCAGGAGGAGACGGTGAAGAAGAGTGAGAGAGATACCTCGCCGTGTTGTCGGTGCCGTGATATCATATTGTGATTCGGTTGATATCGTCCCTCTGCCGTCTGCAGGACGTTCCCAGGCTGTATAATGTTTCTAAGTTCAGCTGATAACCAGCCTGTCTCTCTCTCTGTCTGTCTCTCTGTCTCTCTCTCTGTCCTCCTCTCCCAGATCGTGGTGTCCTTGGTGAACGGTCGGCCCGGTGCCATGAACTTCTCCTACTCCCCGGTACTGAGGGACTTCACCAAGGCCACCAACATCCGTCTCCGCTTCCTGAGGACCAACACGCTGCTGGGACACCTGATGGGCAAGGCGCTGCGTGACCCCACCGTCACCCGCAGGGTGAGACGACGATGCAACCGATCAGGACGGATTTGTGACCGACGGAAAGAGAATAAAACGTCTTCGTGAATATGAATATAACTTTTATTGACAGATTGTAGCTCCAAACTTACAGTTCAATTCATCAGACGGTCCCTTGGTGGGTCTAGTAGAGATAAATCCATTAACTGACTCTTGAAAGATGAGACTATTCTTTCCAAAATAGATATAAAAGTTATTTTCAGTGGAGCTGTATGAGGTACTTCTTCACAGTCAGTGTGTTACTACAGTAGATGGAGTTTAGAGAAACAGACAGGAGTAGCAGCATGGGAGTAAAGCAACGTACTGCCGAGGTTAGACAAATAAAAACATCGATATCACTTAAAGTGTACGCTATATTTAGAATATTTGCACTGCTTTACCTCGCCGTCAGACGGCCCTTTCTGTTATCTATGCTCTCTTCAAAGCCACCAGACTCCACTGACAAAAGCAGTTATTTGACCTCTCAGAACACGGGGGTTGCTGGTCTACCGCTGCCTCCATCGGGTTAGTTAGTTTGTGTTATTGTGTGACTCTGGTATTTTAAAGGGTTAGTTCGGATTCATCAAAGTCACACAATAACACAAACTAACTAACCGATGGAGGCAGCGGTGGACCAGCAACTCCCCTGTTCTGAGAGGTCAAATTAAACTGGAGAACATCGTCAACCCTGCCTTTAAATAAAACACAATGCATGACAACATACTGATGATAATAACTCATGTTGTGTCTTGTTTTTATTTTCCAGTATTACTACAGTATCAAAGACATCAGCATCGGAGGACGCTGTGTGTGTAACGGACACGCTGAGGCCTGCAACGCCCAGGAGCCCAACGACCCCTACAAGTAAGATACCCGACCTTCAAAGGATCAATGAATATCACACACACACACACACACACACACACACACACACACACACACACACACACACACACAGGATCAGACTGCTCTGTCGTGACTCACAGACTTGTGGTAAACCAACATTGTTTTGACTGGATTTTGTCGTGTGTGTGTGTGTGGTGTGTGCGTGCGTGCGTGCGTGTGTGTGAGAGGAAATCTTGGTACACATCAGGTTATAAAAGTGATTTATGTTATTACGATGACTCAGACGCGTCTACCTGCTCCAACACACACACACGTATATATACACATGTTTAAACACACTCAACGCTGCACGATGCACATTACAGGATTCCTATCCCCGAGCTCTGGCTCTGATCTGAAGCTGCTTTTTAATTATTGTTGGCAGCGGTTTCGTTCTGAGCTGACGCCATCTGTCTTCATGAGGACGACATACCGGCTCACCTTTAATGCAAATAAGATGTGAGAGAAGTGAAGAAGCACTTTGAAACACTAACATCTGTAACATCTTTCAAATAAATAAATGTCTTTAGCGAACAGAGAATCATTTTCAAATCTTCAGGAACAAGTTTTAAATCAGTTTTTTATTCCATTAGCGTCGAATCTCAGGCAGAAAACTGAGTCAAGTCCGAACAAATGAAGATTCAAGAACCAACCTGACGGCTGAAATTAATTAAAATATCTCATCATCTGTCGGACGGTACATTTCACACGTCTTTTTTTATGTTTCCGTCACTCAACAGTTTCCTAGCAAATAGAAAAAATGAAAAAGTCTCAGACTGATTCATTTAGGAAATAATCAGAAGAATGAGGAACATGTGGCGCCCTCTATAGGCGGAGTCTTGACCGCCGCCGTCCGGGTTCGTACCCGACCTGCGTCCCTTTGCTGTGTGTCTCCTTTCCTCTCTACCCTCTGAGCAAAGACACGTCCTAAAGACGTCAATTTAAAGTCTTTGTCGACCGTCCAAAAGACGTCCACTGAGAAGCCAGAATGTTTTTACAATGTTCACTATTGACGTCTTTTCAACGTCAGTTACAGACATCCAGAGGACGGCTTCATACGGTTCAGAATGAACGTTTATATGACGTCTTTCTTGAACTAATTCAGACATCTCCACCGCTAAACATGGTATTTGTTCATTCCATATGTTGCTCAGTGGCTCGACTTCCGCCTGGAAACGTACCCCGATCCAAAAGGGGTCCTAGTCAGACGTCCAGATATTGAACCTGTTTTTCACGTCCATGGAAAACCTGTTCCTCAGTCTGCTGGTGTGAGTCCTCCTGGGGGTCCTGTATCTTCTACCAGAGGACAGGAGGAGCACAGGCTGATGTGGAGAATAAGACAGTTTATTAATTTGATTTAATCACAGAGGAAGAGAAGATGTTCATAGACAGGGAGAGGAGAGATGAGCAGCCAGGAAGTGACACAGAAGGATGATGTGAAGCGGTAGAGAGAGCGAGGTTGTTCTTAGCGTTGTTGATGCCGTTTGATGGGAGAGAAACATCTGGAGGAGGAGGAGAGGAAGACGGATCTTCTGATTACAACTTCCATACGAAGAAACTTCCTGTCCTTTATTTAGTTTTTATTGTTGAAGCGGAGCGACAAGACGGAGCTCGTTCTAATGCATGTGGAGATTTATACAATAAGCTGTTATTACTGTCAAATCCACCATGAGTCATATACTGTACACACACACACACACACACACACACACACACACACACACACACACACACTCACACACACACACACACACACACTCACACACCTGTAGAGACTTGTTGAAGGTATCTGGAGAGACGGTCTCCTGTGAATCCGGTGATGAAGCTCTTTCCTTGTTGATGCACATCAGTGATTTGGGAATTTGGGAGGAAAGGAGGGATTTTTAGAGCGAGACGGGGGGAGGGGGGTTGTCAGATATTTTGATGCACAGTGGAGGCGATTATCTATCTGCTTCATCTGAGTCTATGTGGAGGTAGAAGGAAGTTACCGCTTTTATTGTGGTAGTCTGAGTAACGTGACGTCATATCCGTTCCGTATCCGTCAACCAAAACAAACCTCAGAGAGTCTAAAACGTTGGAGGGTCAGCGTGGATACGACCTGACGCCGTCGCTCTCGTCTCCGTGGTCAAATGGGCCGACGCTACGACTGTAGAGCACCCAGATACTGACATTTGTGTTCTCTGCATTGAAACGGCCCCGATGGAGCTGACCATGGATGGATAAAGAGAACGGAGCTGACGGGAGAGCTAGAGACCACCTTGGAGAAGTTACAGGAAGTAGACACGTGGGACTACGTCCGCTTTTCAAAATAAGGTGTTAACAAAGGGAACTGTATATACAAAATACATCTATGGAAATCAGACTGATGGATTATATTCACCAGAAGTATAAAACATTACATGTCCCTTATAGATTAAAAATAAAACACCACTAATCTGTGAGGGAAATGTCTTTATGCTTTGATTTCTGGGTTGCTGGATAATAAATGTAATCAATAATTCCTGACAATGTTCCTGATCTATTTGACTTCAGGACGTCTCTGACTACATACATGCTGAAAATCAAACGTTTTGACTGGATTCATTTAGAGATTTTACAAAGTAAAAGTCCCTAGAAGTGTCTGATTCATCTGGTTCCCTTCATGGTCTAGAGGTCAACAAGTTAACAACAATCACAATAAATTGCATATCGAATCACAATCCCCCCCCCAGTACTGTGATAGTATTAAATCAGGAGATAGGTGAATCATCAGTCACATTAGGGAGCAGAAATAAACATATTCATTTACATCATCAGCTCTTTTGTGTGTGTTTCTTGTCTCGGTGTTTAAATCCCGTCTGATCTGCTGTTAGACTGGAAGCAGAGAGACTGCAGGAACTCTCCTGAAGTCATATCTGTGATCTGTTAGACGCTGAGCAGAGCAGCGTTCAGCCTCAGACACTCTGTCAGGTGTGTGTTTAAACTAAAGCTCACCCTCGTGTCCTCTGCGTGTCCTCTGCGTGTCCTCTGCGTGTCCTCTGCGTGTCTGCGGCTGTTTGATGGCTGTTTGTAATATCTCGCCGGGGCCCCGATAGTTACTGTAAGAAGACGTGTTTCACGGATCTGCTTCACACGCAGCAGACCTTCTGCAGAAGGACTTCATAAAAAAAACTTGCTTTTGTCCACATATTTATATTTCCTCTCCTTTCTTTACGAGCTCTTTAAACTTTAAACCAGCGTGAAAACATCCCGTGGACAGTTTACATGAAGTTTGATAAATGAGAATATTCCAGGCTTTTGTCGACATGTCGAAACAAAATGTAAGAAGACGCCGGTGGAATCTGTGTCTTCCAAAACACAATTATGTGTAATTCAAGCTGATGTCTAAAATACACTGAGGTGTTTTAATGGCTCTAATTTTAAACTTCCATACAGTACGAGAGCTTTAATGTCTCTCTGGCAGCCGAGGTGTATGTTAACCACACAGAGTGTGTTTATGCTGTCATGATAATGTACGGTAGTTTAACAGAGCGTCTGATGAACAACCTAAATACACAGTTCTGGCTTCACTCCCTTCATATTACAGGGATTAGAGGGATTTCAGGAGATTATGGTAATAAAACACATTGATACTCATCTCCTGAGAATCAGGAATCATTAGAATCCACTGAAGCTGTGTTTCCTGTTTCAGCCTGTAAGTTAACGTACAGCAGCTCCTCCTCACAGTCAATGAGTGTTTATATCATAGATGGCATGTTAGTAATGTAGACTAGAGGGTTAACTGAACATGTGGCCAGAGGTTTTACTTTTACTCTTTCAGTCTCTATACAGATATCTGGGCTTTGAGTATCGGCCGATACTGATCCAATACCTGTGTTTGATTAGTATTCTTTGAATACTAATCAAATAGTAGGGAGACATCAGGCTGGACTTAACCCTCTGAGAGCCACAGTAGAGCTGTTGTAGTCTTCTTTAGGGGGTCCAGGGGGTCTTTAGGGGGAGATAGCAGGTCAGCAGTAGATGTCACATAGTCTGATCCATCCATCCTCTGAATGCTCTAGGTCTCTAGTTTGATCCATCCATCCTCTGAATGCTCTAGGTCTCTAGTCTGATCCATCCATCCTCTGAATGCTCTAGGTCTCTAGTTTGATCCATCCATCCTCTGAATGCTCTAGGTCTCTAGTCTGATCCATCCATCCTCTGAATGCTCTAGGTCTCTAGTTTGATCCATCCATCCTCTGAATGCTCTAGGTCTCTAGTTTGATCCATCCATCCTCTGAATGCTCTAGGTCTCTAGTTTGATCCATCCATCCTCTGAATGCTCTAGGTCTCTAGTCTGATCCATCCATCCTCTGAATGCTCTAGGTCTCTAGTTTGATCCATCCATCCTCTGAATGCTCTAGGTCTCTAGTTTGATCCATCCATCCTCTGAATGCTCTAGGTCTCTAGTTTGATCCATCCATCCTCTGAATGCTCTAGGTCTCTAGTTTGATCCATCCATCCTCTGAATGCTCTAGGTCTCTAGTTTGATCCATCCATCCTCTGAATGCTCTAGGTCTCTAGTTTGTGGCTATAAAGTTTCATGAGGCTGTGATTATCCTAGAGGTCACCACAGGTCATTTTATACAGCGAGGTCAATGAAATGTCTCCTATGAGGACTAACATCATCACACATGAATCCAGTTGGGCTCATTGGATCCACCAGAGTCTCAACTTTACAGTGAGACACAATTTATGTGATTCAACACTGTTTAGGGACCCCAGGATGCAGAAATATTTGGTGTATATATGGTGTATGGATGTGTTTGGTGTATATATGGTGTATGGATGTGTTTGGTGTATATATGGTGTATGGATGTGTTTGGTGTATATATGGTATATGGATGTGTTTGGTGTATATATGGTGTATGGATGTATTTGGTGTATATATGGTGTATGGATGTGTTTGGTGTATATATGGTGTATGGATGTGTTTGGTGTATATATGGTGTATGGATGTGTTTGGTGTATATATGGTGTATGGATGTGTTTGGTGTATATATGGTGTATGGATGTGTTTGGTGTATATATGGTGTATGGATGTGTTTGGTGTATATATGGTGTATGGATGTATTTGGTGTATATATGATGTATGGATGTGTTTGGTGTATATATGGTGTATGGATGTGTTTGGTGTATATATGGTGTATGGATGTGTTTGGTGTATATATGGTGTATGGATGTGTTTGGTGTATATATGGTGTATGGATGTGTTTGGTGTATATATGGTGTATGGATGTGTTTGGTGTATATATGGTGAATGGATGTGTTTGGTGTATATATGGTGTATGGATGTGTTTGGTGTGTATATGGTGTATGGATGTGTTTGGTGTATATATGGTGTATGGATGTGTTTGGTGTATATATGGTGTATGGATGTGTTTGGTGTATATATGGTGTATGGATGTGTTTGGTGTATATATGGTGAATGGATGTGTTTGGTGTATATATGGTGAATGGATGTGTTTGGTGTATATATGGTGTATGGATGTGTTTGGTGTGTATATGGTGTATGGATGTGTTTGGTGTATATATACATCCACATAGTTGGTGGTTCTGTTCGGCACCATTTGGTTTCACTTTGCTGCATCACCTCCAGTTCAGGATCAGAGCTCCGAGAGGTGAGGCCACATCTGGGTTAATCATTAGCACAGCTGGGTTGTGTGTGTGTGTGTGTGTGTGTGTGTGTGTGTGTGTGTGTGTGTGTGTGTGTGTGTGTGTGTGTGTGTGTGTGTGTGTGTGTGTGTGTGTGTGTGTGTGTGTGTGTGCGTGCGTGCGTGCGTGCGTGCGTGCGTGCGTGCGTGCGTGCGTGCGTGTGCGTGACGTTGAAATGAAAACAGACTTCTCCTTCGGGTGTGGGATTATAACAAGAGAAGCATAAAGAGGAAGATGAGTTGTGTTCTTGTGCTGTTTTATAATTCCTTTGTGAGTAAAGTCCATAAATGATATTAAAGGTAAACTGGAGAGTCTCACAGAACCAAACCATCGGCCCATTTGGTGCCATAAACATTTGCCTCAATAATTAAATATGTGGGCTTTTGTGTTGATCACGCAATTTGGTAAAAGGTTAGCATGTTGACATTAGCATCCGTGTCTTTGCTAAGTGAACCTTGACTGAGCTGCTCTTTCTTGCAGTGTGTTCCAATCCGCGTACTTCTGTACTTACACTCACTACTTTGAGTGCATAAGTGCGTTCACACTGGAAAGTACGGCAAAATGCAGTGCACTCAAAGTACCCGGATGTTGTACTCTAACGGTCAGATGGTTGAGTGTGGAACGCTGGACACTTTCCACACTCAACTGTCGCCATCTTGGCTACGTAGTGGAAGGGGCGGAGCCACGACCACTATTCAAACATACATAGATAACAGAATAAAACAATATGTAAACATACCGGTGCATTTTCAGCCAACAGGAGGACACATCGTAGGCGACGACGTTGGAAACGTAATTTCCACTCTGCTTTCATTTTATTTCAGAAGATATTTTGGCGGGTAGCGAGCCGCGGTCAAATGTTGCGATCGTCATTTCCGGTCAGTGCGCCGCAGAGTATTCGTTTTGAGACGACCCTACCCTGCTGAAATTTACGCACTACTCAAGTGAGTACAGAGTGCACACAGTGCACTACACTGAAGTGTACTTCTGGAAGTACGTGGATTGGAACACACTCTTAAAGACGACTTTTCTCTTTTGCACGCTTAGAAAGAGTAGAAAGCATCAAATCAATACAGAGTAAAGGTTCAGAAAGCAGAGAGGTTGTTGATAGATGCTGTTCACATTCAGCTATAATCCAGACAGACTGAACTGAAAACTAACGCTGTGCTCTCTGAAAAGAAAATAAAGCGATAAAAAAGATGGATTTGACCTTTTTGGATTCAGCTGTTTGTCTTTACCAAAGAATAGACGGAGCTTCAGGAGACAGACGGTGTTTAATCTGTGACTCATCTGGGTGTTTCACACATATAACAGAATGATTCACTTTAATGGAGAAAAGCAATCAGACTGTTTAAAGTACTCTTCAAATATAATCTCTGCTTTGTAACTAAAGAGTTATAGCTGTGATATAAATATGTGATTCGGGGGGATTCTGGTATTTTAAACAGTCCGGGATGTGGATTAATATCCTGCTATGTGGTTTAGAGTTTCATCAGAAATGATTCTTCATCCTTTGAGTCGTGCCGTTACCGTTGGTGTGATTTCTGCACTTGTTTCCAGCAGACAGGTGTTGGGTTGACGGGAACACGGCGCGAGGAATTCAAATAAATCCCTCCTGACCTCATCGGGCTTTTGGCGATGCTCGGCCTGGTTTGTGTCAGAGCGAAGGAATGCAGATCTGAACATTTTGACATCAATGCTGGACTTTGTTTAACGTGGTTAAATATCCAGCAGGTGTTTGTTGTAGACGACGCTGCAGGTCTGCTGACTGGAGGTCTGTGTTTAAAGGTTCGACCTGCTGATATCATCATTACTGAGAGAAACTCAACAGTTTGCAGTTTAAAGGCCACGAAACACAGACGGCATTATGACGGACAGAGTCTCCTGCTGAGGGTGAATTACTGTTCTTCAGTGAGTAGATGTAAAAAATCAATGTCAACAAAGTCAAATCAATTTTGGTGATGTCGGGACAAACTCTCATTGATTTATGCCCAGGCCCATCACATGTTGCACTGCTGCACATGTTGCACTGCTGCACATGTTGCACTGCACTGCTGCACATGTTGCACTGCTGCACATGTTGCACTGCTGCACATGTTGCACTGCTGCACATGTTGCACTGCTGGCGCCCCCTGTGGAGCAGTTTCTAAATAGTTTTACAAACGTGGTTAAAAATTGTTATAAAATGTATCCTGTGTTTGGTTTTGATCGGACAAACAATTTCTGATGTTTAGTCTGACTATAGCGCCCTCTAGTGGTCGATTTGAATGGAACCTTCAGTGTCTGTTTCGGTTATGCCGGGATCAGACTACAGGATAATTTTGTCTTTGGCGATGGTCACCATGTCAGATCTAACGATCACAGCGCCATAAACTCTTGCAGTGTCTCGGTCGGGTGACTGGCAAGACTACACGTATGACCACGACCAATCACGGCACGTCGTATTCCACGATCACGCCCGAGTTCAGACGTCATCGGGGAGGCGGTTGACGCAACTGTCGATCATGGCGACAGAAGCGTTGTGTGTGATGGTGGCGGTCTGGTGGATGTTCTCCTGGATGGCACAGAGAGGACGGGACGGGCTGTCCATACTTCACTCAGTTTGGTCGTCCCACCTGACAGCAGCAAACATCCCTCCTCCTTTTCTCCATGTTTGTTTATTACCAAGCGACCTGACTGCGACTGCACTGGAGAGAGTACCTGATTGGTCAACGCAAAGGAACACGTGGTTGGAGATGTCACACTAGGCGTGTCCAGATGATAAATTCTGATAGGCTAGACTTTTCCTCGGGGTGTCGTGGGGCGTCCCAGACGTGGTGTCGGTTGTCATGTACTATGACACATTACACCAGATAAGAGGATCGATTTTTGCACACGACACTCATTTATCGTTCCCGATCCCCTACGACGGCCGTGTCGGGCTGTATTCGGGCTGATATCGTGTAGTCTGAACCCAGCATTACTCTTTTGAAAATTGGCCGAACGGTTGTGGAGTTAGGTCTGTTGATGTGCTGAGCCACGCCCTTTTAAAGTTCATTGGTCAATATCTTCAAAACACAATAACATACGAACAGGTTTTTATAACGTTTGATGAGCTCGGTCCAATAATGTGTCAAGAATGTGTTTTTCAAAAAAATTTAAATGGCGGAAAATCTAGTCACAAAAATCCCGGGGTTCTTGAGGCTTTTCTGTTGAGCAAAGTGAGCTGCACGTGTTCGTCACATATCAAGTCGATGGGACGTATGGTGTGACGGGGTCGGCCTTTAAAAGTTAAGAACAAGTTGTAGCGCCACCATCAGGCCATCAAAGAGTGAAATCAGCTTCATAGTCCTCTCAGTAATGACCCGGTTTACTCGCTGGCTACGCTCACAGGAAGCTGCCGGTCCGCAGCCAGCCATGGAAACCAGGAAGGAGTGAGTTTTTGGATGGAAACCGTCCATTGAAAGTCATTTCCTAAAACGCTTGAACAGAGAACTGATCGGCCGGAGAGGAAAGGAAAGAAGGATGGAGGGAGGCGATGCATGAGAGAGTGTGTGAATTAAAGAGGGAATGAATGGATGTGATAGTGAAGGTGAAAGCTGGAAACACAATGAGCCTCTGAAACACACAATACACAGACACGTTATCAGCACCGACCAGAGAGGGGTTGGGTTTCTAGTGTTTCTAGTGTTTCTAGTCTTTCTAGTGTTTCTAGTGTTTCTAGTGTTTCTAGTGTTTCTAGGGTTTCTAGTGTTTCTAGTGTTTCTAGTCTTTCTAGTGTTTCTAGTGTTTCTAGTGTTTCTAGTGTTTCTAGGGTTTCTAGTGTTTCTAGTGTTTCTAGGGTTTCTAGGGTTTCTAGTGTTTCTAGGGTTTCTAGTGTTTCTAGTCTTTCTAGTGTTTCTAGGGTTTCTAGTGTTTCTAGTCTTTCTAGGGTTTCTAGTGTTTCTAGTGTTTCTAGGGTTTCTGGTATTTCTAGTGTTTCTAGGTTTCAGTAAAGGAGAGTTGGTCTCACTCTTTTCTGGGCTTCTGGCTGTATTAAAGGTCCCATATCAGCTCATTTTCAGGTTCATACTTGTATTGGGGCGCCCACTCTACCAGGCGAGCCACCGGGGCGCCCTAGATTCACTTATTTTGACAACAAGCTGAGTCATCGTGAGATATTTAGTTTTAGAAAATAGTTGTTTAAGGATTGAAATCCAACATTTGTTAGGTGATGTTTGACTCCGGTCGTCGGGGTTCGTTTCTCTTTGACTCGGAGAGACGAGATAACGTCGCCTCCTCCGTCGCCTCCTCCGTCGCCTCCTCCTCCGTCGCAGCCTCCTCCGTCGCTTCCTCCGTCGCCTCCTCCGTCGCCTCCTCCGCCGTCTCCCGGCTGTGTTTTGGCCACTCGGCCGGCTGCGGGTTTACACACTAATCCGATTAAAAGCTGCAGTGAAGCAGTGAACCGCTGGTCCATGAAGGAAAAACATTAAGTCTTTCCTTGTTGGGGGGGTCCATCTCCACTTTTCTCTTTTCTTTTGACTCTCTGTCACACTCTTCTTTCTTTCTTTTTTTCTTTCTTTCTTTTTCTGAAGAGACCGCAGGGTTAGAGGTAGAGGAATGTGAACTCTTGAGAAAAGTTCAAATGATGTTTTACCCAAAACACAATGGGCTGAGACGGGTCCAAACACACAGGTCCATACACACAGGTCCATACACACAGGTCCATGCACACAGGTCCATACACACAGGTCCATACCTACAGGCCCAAACACACAGGTCCATACACACAGGTCCATACACACAGGTCCATACACACAGGTCCATACACACAGGTCCATACACAGGTCCATGCACACAGGTCCATACATACAGGTCCAAACATACAGGTCCAAACATACAGGCCCATACATACAGGTCGAAACATACAGGTCCATACATACAGGTCCAAACACACAGGTCCATACACACAGGTCCATACACACAGGTCCATACACACAGGTCCAAACATACAGGTCCATACACACAGGTCCATACACACAGGTCCATACACACAGGTCCATACACACAGGTCCAAACATACAGGCCCATACACACAGGTCCATACACACAGGTCCATACACACAGGTCCATACACACAGGTCCAAACACACAGGTCCATACATACAGGTCCAAACACACAGGTCCATACACACAGGTCCATACACACAGGTCCATACACACAGGTCCATACACACAGGTCCATACACACAGGTCCAAACACACAGGTCCATACACACAGGTCCAAACACACAGGTCCATACATACAGGTCCATACACACAGGTCCATACACACAGGTCCATACACACAGGTCCATACACACAGGTCCATACACACAGGTCCATACACACAGGTCCATACACACAGGTCCATACATACAGGCCCATACACACAGGTCCATACATACAGGTCCATACATACAGGTCCATACATACAGGCCCATACACACAGGTCCATACATACAGGTCCATACATACAGGTCCATACATACAGGTCCATACACACAGGTCCATACATACAGGTCCATACATACAGGTCCATACACACAGGTCCATACATACAGGTCCATACATACAGGTCCACACCAGTCTTTTGTGTCTGCAGCGTGTCAAAGTGTAATAACGACACATTGAAATGTGATAAAATCAAACTTTATCTGTTGTTTCCTGTTACTCAACTGTTGTTTTTGTTGTTGTTGTTGTTTACAGGTTACAGTGCGAATGTCGGCACAACACCTGTGGCCTGTCTTGTGACCACTGTTGCCCCGGATACAACCAGTTACCGTGGAAACCGGCCACGACCTACAGCGCCAACGAGTGTGAACGTGAGTAGTCGACCTGATGCTGTGTGTGTGCACTGACGCACGCGCACGCACATGCACATGCACACACGCTCAAGCGCATACGTGGAAGACCTCGTGCTTGGTCTCCCCCACACACATACACACACACACACACACACACACACAGGGAGTTTAAGCAGTGATCCCTGCAGAGGAATGTGTTTTTCTTTCATGTGTTGGTTCAACAGAACGAGTTGGCCTTAATTTAGTGAAGCTGAACAGGCACATGAGCTGCTGGCAACTTTCACACATCTGAACAGTGTTTCTAGAAAGTTCCTTCAGGGTCTTCTGGTTGAATATATGATACACATATATATATATATATATATATATAAAAGCTTTGATTTGATGTTGCTTTAAAGCAGCTCTCTCTGACTGCGTCCTGCTGCCGTCCGTCGTTATCAATATTCTGGTTCTATTTACATGTGAGAGCCGCCTGTTATCAAAGGTGCAGTTATATTTAACAAGGAACAACATGAGTAGCACAATGGCTAAAAGGTCACCAAAGGGCAACTTGATATGGAACTACACAGAGAGAAGCAGATGCAGATAGAGTGAGACTATAGTGGATCAGGTTCTGTTCTTACTGCAGCTATAAGTGGGTTTATTAAACGTAATATTCGGTTTCTGTGTGAAAGTATTCATGACAAATAACAACAGTTTGAAAAAAATATTGACGTGTGAATTAATCGCACAGAAAAAAACGCCGCTGGTGTCTAAAAGCCTTTAGCTTCAGCATCTTGTTCAAAGCCTCAAGGGAGCTGAAGTTGTTGAATGCTAACAAGACTAGAATGGCACTCAGAGAGTGCAGACCTCCGCCAAGCTGCCTGAGTATGAATGCCCCCCCCTCCGTTCAGCTTGCGTCATCATCCACGTGTGTTTTTGTTTATGTTGAGATCAGCTATACGCAGCGGAGCAGCGTAAAACACTTCATTCAAACTGGACAGAAACTAATAACACTCACCTGAACCGTCGTCGTTACTCTTTCCAACAATCACCAAGTGAGCTTTGGTCCAACTCAACTGGAATTTCACCGAGTTTAATGTGAACGAACGCCGAATCTACAGCTGTCCCCTCCCACAGCGCATGTCTTAAAGCCTGTGGTGTTAATGCACAGGTTGAGCGGAGTTATTAAAAAACAATTCCCAAAGCTGGATCATGATCCGGATCGCCACCAAAATGGAATGGATTGTTCATTGTGCCACACCCCGACCCTCCAAAACATTTCATTCATATCCATCGCGGACTTTTGGAGTAATCCTCCAAACGGACAAACCAACAAACCAACGCCAGTGAAAACATAACCTCCTTCCTAGGCCTTTGGCGGATGTAATAATGAGTCTTTTATTTTTGATCTGACCTGTCATTACAGACGTTACGCTGGAATACGGACAGAAACCCCCAGCATCATGTTTCAGCCTTTTTAAAAGACCGTTTATGAGAGAATATCGAATCTGTCCGAGAGCTGAGAGCTGAGAGCAGCTCTGAGGGCACGACTTTATTAAGTGTTACTGAGTTATTCTGGTCTGCTTCGTTTCTCATCACTTCGCTGACTCACTGCACTGAATCGTCCTTTAAAGGTCTTTTTAGATTTCTTTTTTTCAAGAAAGGGAAAAAGTGAAATGTGCCTGAGGTGTGAGAAAAACACTCCCGGCTATCAGAGGATGGAGGATAAGGAGCGCTGGTTTATTCAGCCGGCACCTCTCAGGCGCTGACGGTCAGATAAGAACAAAAAGCTCTTTATCAGAGTTTCACTGACTCTGTATGAAGAGCAAACGCCGCTCTGGATTTTATGCCTCTGTGCTTCTTAAGCATGCCGTTCTCTTTCTTTATCTTAGATTAAGTTCCAGGATGTATGTGATGTTCTGACTGGATGTGAGCATATTCAGATAATGAGGTCAAGTGTGGGCCGTTGGACTTCCGGTTCCTCTGTTTCCCACCCCTACAACGCACCTTTAGGTACATACAGTAATACACACATATGTGCATTAATAGGGAGATATTAAAATGCAAATTAACACACAGGATGTTAAAATCAAACATTTCAGTCATGTTGCTTTTTTCTTGAGTATTTGAGTGAACAAGTGTAACCCGGTGATCCCTTAAAGAGACGGCACCAGTCTTTGATCACCGACTGGAATCAGACATGAAATAA
This sequence comes from Sebastes umbrosus, assembly GCF_015220745.1. NCBI lineage: Eukaryota > Metazoa > Chordata > Actinopteri > Perciformes > Sebastidae > Sebastes > Sebastes umbrosus. The sequence continues at coordinate 35,040,769 of NC_051274.1, read as the reverse complement.
CCGAGTTATGATTCATAAAACGTCCCGGCCTTCTAGTTTCTACTTCAAACTACAAAGAGTACTGACTTTCATCAGATGTCAGGAGAAGATGAAGCTCGTGTGGTTTTGTTGATTACAGCTTCTCTCAGTTCTCTCTTTTTTGATTTGTTTGGAAACAAGCTGAATATGACCCTCAGCAGAGCGAGTGATGAGATCTCCCGTCCGGCTAAATGAGCACCTGTCAGAGGAAACAGGTTTCAAAAACAACAACTACATTTGAAGTGACTTCACAGCTGCTCTCTGAAGTCTCACACTGATGTCTGAGGATGTTTCACATCCAACATAAACTGAAGAAGAAATCAAGCATTTTGTGCAGCTGCAATTCTGAATGTTATTTTTTTTTTTTTTAATGTGCAAAACACAACTAATAAATAAATAAAAATATATAATAAATGAAATAATAAATAAATAGTTAATGAAAAATAATACCAGGGTTTTCTGTCCTAAACTAACACAAGATTGTTTTTTATAGTGCAAAAAACAAATAATAAATAAATAAAAAAATATAATAAATTAAATAATAATGAATTAAATAATGAAAAATGATACCAGGGTTTTCTGTCCTAAACTATAAAGATCACTGATATTTAGATATTTCAGACTGTAACTGTGTATTACCTGCTGTCTGTTTATGACTGTGTTTAATATGTTTGTGTTTTCAGCGTGTAACTGTCACCGTCACTCGTTTGACTGCTACTACGACCCCGAGGTTGATCAGAAGAGAGGCAGCATCGACCTCCACGGACACAACAGAGGAGGAGGAGTCTGCCTCAACTGTCAGGTAACCAACACACCTGGTTTATTCTACTCGCTTCAGTCAGTGGCTGTTAGCAAAATTAGATTTAATTTCATTATTTAATTTTTTTATCCTCTTATGTTGCCTGAAGTACGATGGCGTATTTGGGATATTGTAGGTAAAATCTTTTCCGAGAGAAAACTCAGAATTTCCAAAATTAAAGTCGTAAATTTACAAGAAAAAAAACTTGAATATTCTCTAAGATTATAAAGTCAGAAATTTGTGAGAAAAAAATGAATCTGAAATTTTCTGAGATTAAATTTGTAAATTTACGAGAAAAAATGTATAAATTTACAATAAGAAAGCTTAAATATTCTCTGAGATTAGAGTCATAAATTTGTGAGAAAAACTCAAATTCTCTAAATTTAAAGTCGTAAATTTACGAGGAAAAAAATCACAAATTTTCAAGAAAAGATACAAATATTCTCTGAGATTATAAATCATAAATTTGTGAGAAAAAAATCTGAAATTCTCTGAGATTAAATTTGTAAATTTACAAGAAAAAAGCTTGAAAATTCTCTGAATTCAAAGTCGTAAATCTACAAGAAAAAAAACTCATAAACTCTGACATTAAAGTCGTAAATTTATGAGAGAGAAAATCACAAATTTTCAAGAAAAAAATACAAATATTCTCTGAGATCATAAATCATAAATTTGTGAGGAAAAAAATCAGAAATTCTCTGAGATTTAAGTCACGGATTTACGGGGAAAAAAACACTGGCGCCTGCCGTGCATTATGGCTGCAGCGGATGACTGAATCAAATTATACTTTGAAAGCAGATTTAGCAACAAAGAAATAATTGTGATTTTATCCCAGAATCACCAGATTATCATCAGCATCCAGACGGTGAAGAGACATTGCTTTGAATTGGACCTATTCAGAAGAAAAAAACATTCTGATTTGAGGTTTTTTTTCTCGTAAATTTGCGACTTTAATCTCAGTGAATATCAGAGTTTTACTCCGTCCTCCGACTCTGTAAATTTTATTTATTTTTTACCTACAATGGCCCTAATATGCCGTCATACTGAAGTAATAATAAATCCTGATAATTAGAATTAAGAAGAATACTTGTAAATGTACGTCATAAACAGTATAAACATTATTCTTATTTCTTTATATCCTGATCTCTCTCAAAGTAATGACTGTGTGTTTTTGAGTTTGGTTTCTGATTACAGTCAGCTCTTCTCTTTCAGCATCACACCACCGGAGTCAACTGTGAGCGCTGCATCCCCACCTACTACAGGTCACCTGACCACACCATCGACTCCTCGTTGGCCTGCTTACGTGAGTGACAAACTGTCAGATAAACACCATCAAATGGACATAAAACATATCGAATGCAGATGTAATATATCCATCATTTATATCATATCTGTCTAATTGTTCCCCCTGTATGTGTCTCTTCCTCCGTCTTCCTCTTCCTCTTCCTGTCTATGCAGGCTGCGACTGTCAGTCAGAGTTTACAGACGGTACCTGTGAGGATCTGACCGGTCGCTGTCTCTGCAAACCAAACTACACTGGAGAGAACTGCGACTCCTGCGCCAGCGGCTTCATCAACTTCCCCGACTGTTACCGTGAGTCCCGGCAACAGAAACGCCTCATAAGAATAAAAACTGTCTGGGCTTTTTGAGATTTCATATCCAAAGAGACTGAAATAAGCATTGAAATCAGCCAAAATTGATAATTTGAGTTAAAGATTTGAAAATAAAATGCATAGAAAAAATTCTAGTTGAATTATTTCTGTGGTTTGTAATCTCTCTCTCTCTCTCTCTCTCTCACTCACTCTCTCTCTCTCTCTCTCTCTCTCTCTCTCTCTCTCTCTCTCTCTCTCTCTGTCCATCAGCCATCAGCACCTATCCCTCCAACAACAACAATGGCGAGGCCAAACCAGCAGGAGAGATCATCAGTAAGACTTTAAAATCCATCTGCTCTAGTGTCCTACAATAAATCGTATTTCAGAATAATGATTCGTAGTAAATAACAGAGAAAGGAATGGGTTCAGAGAAAAGATGAAACTTTCCAAACTACTAATGGCGGACTCATACTCTCATACTGTATCTGTGATTTCCCATGTTCTCCTCTCACCTGTCCAGATGTTGATGTTTGTGGTGTAAATCAGATGTTTGGGGGAGTTTTGGGAAAATGGTGTGAATGGAATTTCAGTGGAATGTGATGAGCTGGAAAAAACACTTCATAACCTTCATAACACTGTATACCCTACAGTATATCAGCTCATATCAGCCTGTTTGTGTTGTTAGTGATAAATAGAATTCATTCTCATCATAGACAATAACTTTGATTAAATCTCTTTTGCATTGCTTTTTTTTCTCCCTATCAAACAACTTTATTGACAAGTAACATTACAAACCTGTTTCTTCTGTTGTCTGTGTGCAGACTGTGAGTGCAGTGCAGCCGGTACTGTTGATAACTCCTGCAGGCCGGATCCCAGAACCCGGACCTGCGTCTGTAAACCCGGTTTCACCGGCGACCACTGTGACACCTGCGCTCCAGGTTTCTACGGACTCAACTGTCAAGGTGAGACATGGTTAGACATGGAGAGACCAATATATAAGGGCTGTAACTAACTGTTTGTTGAAATAGTTAACTAAAGATTAACTAAAAGTAATGGATGAACAGCTGAAGTAGTTAACTAAAAGTTAGCAGCTGAAGTAGTTAACTAAAGTTAACAGTTGAAGTGGTTAACTAAAGTTAGAAGTTTAAGTAGTTAACTAAAGTTAGCAGTTGAAGTAGTTAACTAAAGTTAACAGTTGAAGTAGTTAACTAAAAGTAAGAAGTTGAAGTAGTTAACTAAAGTTAGCAGTTGAAATAGTTAACTAAAAGTAAGAAGTTGAAGTAGTTAACTAAAGTTAGCAGTTGAAGTAGTTAACTAAAGTTAGCAGTTGAAGTAGTTAACTAAAGTTAACAGTTGAAGTAGTTAACTAAAGTTAGAAGTTGAAGTAGTTAACTAAAGTTAGCAGTTGAAGTAGTTAACTAAAGTTAGAAGTTGAAGTAGTTAACTAAAGTTAACAGTTGAAGTAGTTAACTAAAGTTAGAAGTTGAAGTAGTTAACTAAAGTTAGCAGTTGAAGTAGTTAACTAAAGTTAACAGTTGAAGTAGTTAACTAAAGTTAACAGTTGAAGTAGTTAACTAAAAGTAAGAAGTTGAAGTAGTTAACTAAAGTTAGCAGTTGAAATA